>NW_014569571.1:572842-581513 GCF_001313835.1 Polistes canadensis
AATATATATATATGCATATAAATATATATATTTGTGTGTATATATATATATATAATTATAAATATATTTACCTTTGTAAGAGCGATACAAAAAGATTAAGATGATGAAACAAACAAACAAATAGGGAAAAAACTAACGGCTATGGGGACTCGCGTGTTACCGTTTTATTGAGAGAAAGAGAGAGAGAGAGAGAGAGAGAGAGAGCGAGAGAGCGAGAGAGCGAGAGAGAAAAGAGTAAAAGAAATTTATTACAGGCATTATCCTCGTAACGCATTAAGCGTCGCGCGAATTCTTTTCGAACGTCACTTCGGTTTTTCGCGTTTATTACGAAGACGAAGAAAAATAATACACAGAAAGATTAGATGAAAGAGGGATGAGGATAAGGTCGAATATCGGATTATTAATTTCTTTTTTGGTAATTAATTTTTAACGAAGAATACAACAACAAAAAATGTAGAGGAGGAGGAGGAGGAGGAAGAAGAAGAACCAGTAGAAGTAAAAGGGAAAGAAAGAAAAAAAAAACAAGAGGAAGAAATAAATCGGAGCGAAGTTGGGGGAAAAGAAAAAAGAAAAAAAAAAAAATAGATAAAAATTCGTCGATCGACAAACGCGACGATCCGTCCAAGGAGTCTAAGTGTTGGTGTCGATGAACGGTAATATAAACGCGGATAACGAAATCGTTGATCTCCGTCGCGATTGCATTTAGAAGAAAAAAAAAAAAAAGTCGACACGAGTATAATAAATATCTATGTATAATATAAATAATGTATAGACGATGATGCACATATGTATATTGGGTATGGCGCCAAGAAATGTACGATTAAGTTCCTATTACGATACCTAACCGATAATTAGTTAGCCATTTTTATCTGGATTTCAAACACCGAGGTGCTGACGGCGTCGAGTCGAGTCGAGTCAAGCCACCCCCACCAACACCCTCACTCCCATACGATCACAAACTTATTACAAAGCCGATCCTCATGTCTCCTTCGTCAACTAAATTCAATAATATACATACATACATACATACATACATACATGCATTCACACATACTCATATTTATGTATACATGGTACACACTCAAATATATACATACATGGAACACATAACATGGAACGTACATATACATGCATACATACGTACATACATAATACACACACTCACATGATATACTTACCCACATACATGAAAAATCATCGTTCGCTCGACGTCAGCGTGAATGATAGTTTTAATACGCGCGAGTCCTGTTATAGCCGCGAATCTATGATAGGGAGAAAAAAAAAAATAAGAGATTCGATAGAGAAGAAACGTGTTGTACATTGTAAATAGTAGCGTGAAGAATAAAAAGAAAAAAAAAACAAGGGACGACGGTTATGTGGAGAAAGACAGAGTTAATTAATTAAAGCATAAAAAAAGGTAAAAAAAAAAAAGATACACACACACATATACACGCGTACACGCAGAGACACTTACACATATACACATATAGGTGATGAATTGCCACGATGACGTTCGTTTTAACGGAGTATGGAATAAGATATTTGGAAGAAGGGAAGAAAAATAGAAAGAGGAGACAGAGAGAAAGAAAGAGAAAGAGAGAGAGAGATAGAGAGAGAGAGAGAGAGAGAGAGAAATAGAATGAGAGGAAAAAGAGGAAGAGAAGGAGAAGAATCGGATCAAAATTGCGATGAACACGCGAGACGATCGTATTTTTCATTCATAAAAACATACTTTTCTGGCATACTTATTCCGAAATATTATATAAGAAAATCTATACGGGGGAAAAAAAGATGATAGAAAAATAAAAAGAAAATAAGGAGAGGGTATAATGATAGAATAAGATGCGTGAAGATTCGAGGTGAAGAAAAAGAGAAAGAAGAAACGAAAAGAAAGAAAAAAAAGATCATAAAGAAAGTTTGAAAAATGGCGTTCCAATTTGTCTTTCTTTTTTTTTCTCCTTTTTTTTTTTTTTTGCTCTTCGATAATCACGCGATCAAAGGAAAAATGACAAAATCGTACTTTTTTTCACTCTCAATTTCTTATCTCTATATCTTTTTTTTTCTCTCTCTCTCTCTCTCTCTCTCTCTCTCTCTCTCACTCTCTCGAACGTAAATATAAAATATGAAATTTGGCAAAAGAACATTGCAATCTTCCCCCTTTCGCACACATCATCTAATAAGTACTTATTTCTTCTATACACAACTTGCGTTTCCACTCCGTATCCGAGAAGAATCATGGCGTTCCTCGTGCGCGCTCGTTCGCTCGCTTTTTAATTCATAGATATAATATCTAAGAGAACGAACAAATTTGTAAAGGGTGCGTGGTATCTTCTTCCGAGGCAAAACGTCGATCGCTCGATTATAATTGAAAACAAAAATTGCATCAATATTCAAAGAAAAAAGAAAAAAAAAAAAAAAGAAAAATAGTTTAAGAATGAACACAAAATGTGGAAAGGAAACGCGTTATTTATTCTTTCAAAAGAATTAAACGTTTAATTAATAAACTCGAGCTTTTATAGAAGTTTCTCTTCTAATTACACGATGATAGATTAAAAAGATAAAATTATGAACGAATAACCACGTGTCGCAATTACTTTACTACTATTTCTGAGGATTAAAAAAAAATAATGTACGCGGACTTTTCGAGCGACCGATGCGCGTTGCCCTCAATTCATACCCATTCATTTATTATGTTTTTCGAGTTAAGTATTAAAAAAACTTGTTACACACATTGTTCTACCAAATTCCTAATGGCGAATGATGATGATGATGATGATGATAATGATGATGATGATGATGATGATGATAATGATGATGATGATGATGATGATGATGAAAAGGGTGAATTAAAGCAAGCGATAAATAAGATAAGGAATAAAGGCAAAGCAAAAACGTACGATATGTGAACAACAACAAAAACAACAACAGCAGCGACGACACAACTATCAAAAACAATAAAGAGTATTATTCTATATATAACAATGGCTTTTTTTTAATATCATTTAATCCTTCCCAAATGCAACACAGTTTTAATTTATTTATAATATATATCATTTTGAAATATTAATTAGTATTCAAAGAATACAATTACGACCACAATTAATTGAATTATTTAATTAATATACTTTTATACTATAATAAAAAATTATCCAATATTCCTTCCTATTTAGTCATCATAAATTTCAAAGGAAGCGTTTCAAATTCTTGAGATTCATAGTGTATCGTATATATTTTTAATATAAATAATAATAATTTTATATTAATTATTCTTTAAAACGATTAATGCAATTAATTCTTGTTTCTTCAATTTTTATAATAAAAATAAATTATTAGTATGTTACTTATAAAAAATAATTATAGAAGTACAATATGATTACTGAACAATCCTATATTAGTATTTTTCGCAAAGATACTTCCCTTTATAAATTTGAACTTTATCAAATAACTATACACATAATTCAATCATACTAAATCCTTAATTATATAAACAGTTTTATTTGATTATTGTAAAAATGATTATTATTTAGTAAACTGATAAAATAAATTAAAAATATTGGAGAAATATGCACGTACCAAAATTTACAATTCATAAAAGGAGCCATTTTGTTCTCTGACAATATACTTTTAAAAACTTACGCTAGATGGCTCTAGTGAAAAGCAAAACTAAATGATAAATTGATCGAACTATTAGCTTTTTACAATCTTTTTTTACACATTTTTTTTATTAAAATGAAATAAAATATAGACAAAATTACAATAACATTCAAAATATAACAATTAATAATTGAATATTTTCATTATATTTGAATCATTTCATATAAATGAGCTTATAAATATGAAGGGTTAAAATAGTTCAGAATGTAACTACTAGGATCGTTGTCATAACAAAACAAATCATATCCGATCTTTAAGAATGTTATGTTAAAAAAAAAGTATACGATGTATAGTTATTTTCGCATAAGTTTTTTTACGAAACTAATATTATATTTAAAGCTTTATTAAATGTCTGTGATAAAAAATATTAATTTGAAGGAAACAGTTCGATTAAAAAATGTTACATGAAATTTTAGTTTCCCTATGGGGTTGTTCGACCAGTTTAATGGAAATGCTCGAGATTGATGTGAGAATTAATTAGAATTAAAATTTAAAAAGTTTAAATTACTTACGAATACCATATTTCATTAATTTATAAATCCAAATTTATTGATATTAATTGTTCTTACTTTTTTATTTCAGTCTGTAGATTTAGATAAATATTTCCATCCTGGAGAACGTGCCTTAGTAACAAAAATAATTGACATTGTCAAACAATGCAACACGATTAGAAAGTTCATCAACGTGCATACAAACTTATGCGAAACCGATGAAACTGGTATTTATTTATATGATAATGACTTGTATTTTGAATGTAATAAGTGTTAAAGAAAAATACAGAATGTCTAAGATTTTTTTCCGGCCAAACGAAATTATAAATTTAAATATTCTTTTTACATACACAGAATCACAAGGTATCGAAGGACTTTATCAACGAGCCCTTTGTGATGGAATGAATCAAGCTTTAGAACCTTTTCACCAAGACATTATAGAATTAGAAAATACTGTTTTAACTAACAGCTATACACCTGTATCGTACATACTTGGTCAAGTACAAAAACATGTATGCTTGTTTTCTGTCTTGAACTCCATCATACGCGAAGTAATTATTTTATTTATTTTATACTTTGATTAATAAAATATTATAATCTCAACTTCAAAAATTCATATGTATTTGTTATAATAATTGTAGATAAATACACAAAAGCTACATGGTTGTAAATTAATACAATGTCTGCATCAGCATATGCACACTGGTATACCCGAAGTCGAAGTAGCGTTAGAAAAGTAAGTATCAAGATTCTGTTAGAATCTTTTTATGTCTTATATCTTTTGTTCTTATGTTTTTAGGATGATACATTGTCTACATGTAATTTTTTATAAACAGTTAACAAGCTGGCTTTTATACGGGCATCTCGAAGATGTGTATCATGAATTTTTCATTCAAAAAGTATCTAACAGCCAGAACAGTTCATCATCAACTGATAAAAAAAATAATACCAATGGTTATGAAGAAAGTAATCATAAAAAAAATAGCTTGGACATGTGGGATTATGATATTCAGATAGATATGCTTCCTTCTCATATCGGACTATCGTTGGCAACCAAAATTTTAACAATAGGACAAACTATTATAATGTTTGGCAACGATCCTAGGCAAAAGAAAGGTAAATAAAATGATTGTTCGATTATCAAGAACTGTGTCGAATAATTTGTTACTATAATTACTAAAATTAGGAAATTCCTTTACCAGATTTCAGTGTAGTCACCAAAGCTGATAATTCGATATGGGGTGAGAAAGAATACGAATATTTTAGAAAACTACAAAATCTTCAATCCAAACCAATTTTCAATATCATTGAATTTGAAAGGACTATCGATGAATTAAAACAATGCGTAACAGAACTTTTATGGCAAGTTGCTGTAGAAGAAGCTCAACTTTTACAACAGCTAAAATCAATGAAAGATTTTTATTTAATGGGTCGTGGCGACTTGTTTAGAGAATTTATTAGACTGACTGCACATATACTAAACAAACCACCAACGAATCATACATCCAGAGATATTAATCTTGCTTTTCAAATTGCAATAAGAAAAATGCACCTAAGTGATGAGAGTACTATGGATAGTTTTAATTTCACTGTACCAATACCGGAAATTAAAACCAATAGTGACGACGATTTGATCGGATGTAATGATTTTTCGGAAAAAGAGCTCGAAGATCCTATTGGTATAACTTTGTTATAACTAATTACAAAATCTTTTTTTGATGTTGAAAAGAAATCAAATATTTAATGTTAGAATATTTTCTTTTTTATAGAAAAACGTGGTTGGGGCTTGATAATTTTAAAATATAAAATTGTTTGGCCGTTACATTTATTATTTAGCCCAAATGCATTGAACGATTATAATTCGTTATTTCGATTTTTATTAAGGGTGAAAAAAACGCAAATAGATTTATGGAATCTATGGAGCGAACATATGCAATTTAAAAATATGTATGTACAATTGAATTACTTATCTGTTATACATTATATATATATATTTAATATAATTTATTATATAAAATCATTTATAATTGTAGCGACATCGGCGTGATTCAATTACGAAATAACTTGATTTTCATTGTCGACAACTTACAGTATTATTTGCAAGTGGATGTATTAGAAAGTCAGTATGCCATAATGGAAGGCAATGTGAAAAATACGAAAAATTTTGAAGACGTGCAAAAGGCGCATTCCATTTTTTTGGCTAATGTCATGTCGCAAACATTTTTAGTAGGCAATATTAAAGAGAGGAAGAATCCAGTAGGTTTGGCTATAACAGACTTTTCATATTCCAATCTATTATTATCATTAATATTTTGTTATAATAAATTGCACTATTCTTCAAATGAATCTAATAAAAATTCTTTTTTTATCAGGTAAATAAATTAATACGCCTTTTATTAAGACTCTGCGATGATTTCATTCTACAAGCATCCACGTGGGAAGTTGCTAATTTGCTCGTTACAGAGAAAGAAGAATTAAAAACACTTTCTGATACGCTCGATTGTTTAATGGACTGGTTGACAAAAACACTAAATCGAGTCCGTTCGCAACCAAGTGGAGAACATTTAGCTCAATTATTATTGAGATTAGATTTTAATAGATGGTTTAGTAAAAAAACTGTAAAGTTATAATAAAAATTGCAAATTATTTTTTCATTTAAAAACATTTTACTTTAAAATAAATTATTATTATACTTATACAGTGTTATATACAACAAACTGTTTATCGTTTGCAATATGTTAGAGAAAAAATAGGAAAATGTTGTATGATACTTGTACTGTTATTTAAATAACCGTTATTTAAAATTTTAATTAGATTTTTTGTTTAAATTTCTATAAACCTTTATAAATTTTAAATACAAAATTATTCTGAATCGCTTCCATCGTTATAATCGTCATCCGTATATCCACATTTTATATCAGGTTGCAATTGATTTAATTGTATTGCATTCTTAATCGCCATGTCCGAAGACAAATCTTTGGCAGTGAGATTATCATTATTTTTAATAAATGGATTTGCACCATTTTTAAGTAATAAACTTACAATGTTTAAATGTCCATGACTTGCTGAGATATGTAACGGTGTTTCTCCCATTTTATTCTGAAATCAATTGTAAAAATCACTTTGATAAACTGCTGTAATTAAAAAATTTAATATGATCTGAAGATTGAATATACTTGAGCATTGATCGCGGAATTCGGTAAAGATAGTAATTCTTTAACGCAATCGATGTGACCTGTAGAAGCAGCCCAATACAATGGGGTATTTCCTGCTGCATCTAAACCAGTTCCTGATACTCCTTGTTTCAGATGTTCTTTTAAAAATGATATGTTTCCTCGTCTGGCAGCTTCGTGTAATGGCAGTAAAATCTCTTGCATTTGTTCTTCGACTAAAAATGAAAGTAAAAAATAAAATAAATGATTTGTAAGTATTATAATAGCATCATCATTAAATATAATTCTAACCATAATTAACAGGTATGAGTCCTTCACGGCTTCCACATTTAGCTTTCCACCAATTACTGTCTACATCTTTCTCATAAACATAAAGTACGTCCCCTTCATCGAAGGATAATTCATCCGCCTATGAGAAGTGTAAACATCATTTATCTAATAATTAATGATATAAAAAAAATAACTTTTAATATCATCGTATAGAAAATTAATTGGCTTACTTGTTGTGCGGTATATTTGTACAATGCTCTGACTACTTTAACCCTACCTTAAAAGAAAATCCTTTATTGTAATATTTTACTATAATATTATACAGCAGGTAATCGGTTAACAAACAGTTCAGGCTATGAACAAATCAGACAACAAATACTTCACAGAACAAACACAAAAAGAAACACCACTGTGTCCAAGATTTGTAGAACTGTATTAATTGATGACTAGTTCATAACCAGATTATGTTTGTTAACTAATAACCCACTATATTTGGATAAAGGTGAAATACGCAATGCGACATTATATTCGTAAAATATTTATTGGTATTTCTATGATTTTGCATTCGATTATATGAAAAATCTTATTTATTAATTATTTCTATTATCTTTTAAAATTAATATGTATATAAATATTTCTAATGATTATTTCCTAGTAACAAAACAATTTACAATAAAATACAATTTACATATATGTATATTTCTAGATACCTAATTTAATTGTAGTACGTCATAATAATTTAATATATTAATTTTATAAATTATCCTTAAATATATAAAATATTTTAGGAAGGATGTTTTTAAATAGGTATTTACCAGGTTTCCAGCTAGTTTTGGGTGGAACAGGTGTTTCCACAGACATATTCATCATGAAGAAAGCACTCTTACCATCATAATCCACTAAATGACACATACAGCTATATTCACATCAATTCACATTGATGCACTATCTATGCACACACTTTACGTACATAATATACATTTCCTTTATAAAATTATTATTATTATTATTATTATTATCATCATTATCATTATCATTATCACTATTATTATTATTATTATTACTATTATTACTATTATTATT
>NW_014569571.1:581624-622170 GCF_001313835.1 Polistes canadensis
AAAATGTTAATATTTTTGATATATAGGGTGTCTTAGTTTTTTCTGTAAAATTTTGCCATCATATTTTGTAAGTAAAAATAAGAAAACAATATTACATAAATATGGGCTCTTAAATGCTTCATTAAAAAGTTATAACAAAAATAAATATTGTACTTACTAAAAAATACTACAAGTACAAATGCGATCATTAACCAAACCCAACATCTCCAATTAGATTTGGTATGTTCCTCCAACTTCAAAGATTCCTTTTTTAATTTTTCAGTATTAAGATTAGTTAATTTATCCGACTTTTCCAAAGTTCCAATATCTTTTTTGATTATAGCACTTGCTGCCAAAGCATGCTCTTTCATGTTGCTTGTCATAGAGAGCATATTTTCAGCGATCTTTTCTTGAATGTTGCGATTGAATTTCATTAGCACATCTAAATCTTCATCCTGTATACTAGTGCTAGGATATCTATGTCGAATTCCATCGTCTAAGGATCCTTAAATTGAATATGCATATGTTCGCTTTATTATGTTGTATTTTTTTACACTTATTATTTTTATATGAGACATGCTTATAATATAGTTTTTGTTACCCTTCTCGGTATGAAATAATTCTGCACGTAACTCTTGATTATATCTTGCTGTAGTTTTCTGATGTATCTGTGTTGCTATATTCGGACCAAGAGTATCATTCGCATTGGATGCTTTAGATAACATTTGTACCGCAACTACTCTTTCATCAGGATTATTTAATTTGGCTGTGTTAACGATGCCTTTTAAAAAATCAAGTCTCTTAATGTACGTCGTTAAAACATCTTTCGAAGGCTTGCTAAAAGAAAATTATCTTTTATTTAACAATATCTTTTAAAATGAATTATTTTTTGATATGAATCTATATAGTATGGAATGAAATTACTCGGGTAAGGTTTGCAGCTTTTTTATCATTTCATCTAGAGAAAGTATGTACTGCAACAAAAAAAATACATGTTTATATAATACGTTTGAATAAATATTTACAAGTATACTGAGAATTATTTTCATTGAAAACAAAATAATAGATAGGTTAGTAATATGAAAATTAATATAAAATAACCTTTTCAAGTTTCCAATCCTTCTGTGAATTATCTTTAGCCATTAATTCACAACGTCCCAAAAGTCTTCTAACATTAACTTCTAATCTAGACATTTGCAGCATTTTTAACTAATTTATAAATATGAATATTAAACCAAGTAATTATATTCTATCAATGTCGTGTTTTCTATAAGAATCAAAGCATCAAAAAATTCTGAATATTATTTACATTCATCATTAACAAAATAAAACAACACTTGTATACTTTACTATATCTTAATTTATATAATAATATATTACAATCTATACAAAATAAATATACTTTAAAATATATGAATATTGAAAGTTAAAAGAAAATTGATACATTGTGCTTAACTTTAACTATTTTAAATTTTCCGCCATTAACTTGCGTAAACAGCAACGTAAGTTTCATTATACTTTTAAATAAAATTAAATAATAAATAAATCTATTGATTTCTCTAATCGATTTTGATTAATATCGTATATTTAATTTCAATTTTTTTGGATTTAATTATTAATTGAATATTTTTTTGTTATTGAAAGATAATATAATTAATGTTAGTTGTATCGAATGTGTGGACATATTCTTCCGATAAAAGATATATATATATATATGCATATATATATTATATAGAGATAGTAACACGCGCGCGTTTATCTAGAAATACAGCTTTCTGTAAAGTTGATAACGCTTTGTAGAATCTAGTTTATTTGACGTCGGTAGTAATTGTTCAGTGGGGGCCGATCCCTATAACAACTTGACATCATAGATTGACAGAACCGCTAAGATGGCTGATATTAAAGACACTCCGCCTTTATTTGATACTAATGAAACTAAAAGCGACGATTTGGAGGATGATGACGACGATGTTTTTGCCTCTGCAATACAGGTATTTTCAAATTCTATAGACTTATCATTTTAAATTTATCTACAATTTCTACTAAGAACATCAATTTTCTAATCTCATTTTTAATGTCATTGAAATTTTTTGTATATTATTCAATCGATTCAAATTTTAAATTAACAAATATATTATTTCACTTTATATTATTATCAATAGGTTTATTAAATAAATGTCAGTAATTAATTATATTTAGTAATTTGTATTTTAAGGATTTCATGTTTCATTATTTCTAAGTTTGTAGAAAATGTATCTAATAGTTAATTGTGCAAATATTATTTTTATTTGTAAATGCGTATATGCATATTGATAAAATTTAATCAAGAAAAAATATAAGATTAGGACTGTTTGATACAGTCTTAATATATTCCTTTTTAGGATCAAAGTCAATTGGAAGATTCGTCCCCTTACAATGGCGTATCAACACTACAAACAGAGTTACCCAAATTGACCTTACGAGATGCGTTGGAAGAAAATTCATTTTCTTCTGTATCAAGTCCACCACCAGGTCCATTAAGTCCGCCATTAGGTCCGATGAGCAGTGATATTGGAGATCTGCATGACGTTCCTATTAATGACAATGTGGATACGTTGTCGACAAATGTTATCAAATCTCAATCCTTCGAAGAGGTGTATATGAAATTTTAATTTAATTTTAGTCACAGATTTATTTAATACTTTCTTTTCTTTCCTTTTCTTTTCTTTTATAGGTACCAAGCGATTCGACTGATGTTTTCCTTAAAATCACAGTTACTTCACCTCAAAAGATAGGCGATGGCATGGGTGCTTACATGGCCTATAAAGTCGAGACTAGAACTAACATGCCAATATTTAGAAAGCGCAATTTTAGCGTCACTAGAAGGTTTAGCGATTTTCTTGGTCTTCATGATAAATTAACCGATAAATATCTTAGAAATGGTAGAATTATTCCACCTGCGCCTGAGAAAAGCGTTATTGGTATTTTTATTTTATCTTCATGTTAATACTTCTTTTGAATTAGATTATATTCATTTAAATATTAATTATATTATTAGGTACAACAAAAATAAAAATGTCTGGTGACAAGAACCAAGAACAAAACTCCAGTTCTACGGAGTTCATTGAACGTCGTAGAGCTGCTCTCGAAAGATATGTAAATAGAACTGCGGCACACCCAGTTCTGAGCGTAGATCCTGATTTTAGAGAATTTTTGGAAGCTGGTATAATTTTACAATAATTTTATATATATAAATATATATATATATATATCAAGAATTTCTTTATGACTTCATAAATTTATAAATGAAATTTTTCTTAGATATGGAATTACCTAAAGCGACTAATACATCTGCTTTGAGCGGTGCTGGAGTAATGAGACTCTTTAATAAAGTTGGAGAAACCGTTAACAAGATAACATATAAAATGGATGAAAGTGATACGGTGAGAATCATATTACCATCATAACATAGAAAAAGATTATTTTTAATATAATATATATATTCACTTAGTATAATATTTTATTTTCTATAGTGGTTCGAAGAAAAAACTTCACAAATTGAATCTCTTGATACTCAACTACGTGCTTTACACTCTGCTGTTGATACTTTAACTAATCAAAGAAGGGAACTTGCCAATTGTACAGGAGCAACAGCAAGAGCAGTTGCAGTTCTTGGTCATGGGGAGCCAGGTGCTTCTCTTGGTAGAGCATTAGCACAATTAGCTGAAACCTTGGAAAAAGTAGAAGTAATCAGAAGAGCGCAAAGCAATAGCGACCTTTATCAATTTGGAGAAATGTTAAGAGATTATGTCGCGCTTATGGGTGCTATTAAGGTTGGTCAATGCATATGGATTTAATAAAAAAAAAATGCAAAGATATACGGGAATAGTTGAATAATTAAAAGAAAAAACAAAATATAAAATGTAATAATTAATATTAATATTCTTGTCCAGGATGTTTTTCACGAACGTGTTAAAGTATTCCAAAATTGGCAGCATGCTCAAATGATGTTGAACAAAAAACGGGAACAAAAGGCTAGATTGGAACAATCCGGTAGAACCGATAAAACGAGTCAAGCTGCTACCGAAGTTGTTGAATGGGAGGCGAAAGTGGAGAGAAGTCAAGAAGAATTTGATAATATTTCAAAGATGATAAAAAAAGAAGTTGAACGTTTCGAATTAGTCAGAGTGGAAGACTTTAAGAAACAATTAATCGAATATCTCGAAGCGATGTTACAACATCAAAACCAACTGATCAAATATTGGGAAAGTTTTCTACCGGAGGCACGAGCGGTTGCATGAACATTCCTCAATTTAAAAATATAAATGAATTTTTTTATTATGTATAGATATATATATGAAACAAACTTTACGATAAATAAGATTTATTTGCCTTACCTATAATATTTGCATTTGTATATATATATAAAAGAAAAGTAAGAAGATAAAAAAGAGGGGTAAAAGAGAGAAAAAAAAGATAAAACAAACAAATTATCGACTGATTAGAGAAACAAATACACATGCTTTAACGAAAAATTTAGTTAAAGATCGAAGTAGAGAATGCATATGCGTGGAATGATATGAACATGAACAAAAAAGGATTAAAATATTTCAAGCAATATTTGCCTGCATAAAACTTCTATTGTGAGAAGAACACGAAGCATACATAAATATATATATACAAACCACATATGAATATATAAATCTATCCATTTACATATGCAAATTAATGATTCCTATAAAATGAGACATTTTGTAAAAATAAAATTGCAAGCTTTAAATTCGTATTCTCGTAATTTAAGATTGTTAGATATTATATGATAGAACACACAAATAATCTTTGTCATTTGGCACAATGATTTGTACTTTTAAATAATTTTTACGATTAGATTAAAACTTGCAGCTGTCAGTAATTCATAAGTGCAGTTTCATGTGTATGTGCCAGTATACTAATAATATTTTTTTTATATCCGTTCGTATGAAAGGATCGTATAATAATTTTTATTTTTATTATTATTATTATTATATTTTTTGTTCTGGAATTAATTTAATCGAGTTTTCTGCAAAGACGTTATAATTTATTATTGCTTAAATAAGAAGAGAGAAAACGAAAAAAAATCAGCAAAAAATATTCAAATTGATTATAAATATAATATAAAATAATATACACGCGCACAATAAACATGTTTCACGTTAATTTTTCTTGCCGAGCATATTAATAAAACAATTTTTTTTCTTTTTATATGCTCGCTATAGCAAACATCTAGTTATAAATAGAAGTTGACTCTTACAAGTATAATAATTACAGTCGGGTATTTCCTTTTTACTAAATAATGTCCGCGATGTTAATACGTAACACGTTGATTTTGATAAAAAGAACAAAATTATTAAAGGAGAAAAGAGAAGAAAAAATGCATTGTTTAGGAAAAGAAATACTTAAAATCTAGAATTGAAAATAATGATTATCAATAAGAGGGAGATAAAGAAATAAATATTATCTATGTTCATTATGTTACATTGGAATTCTATTATATTATTTGCAATTAACAATATGTTATATTAAATTGCTTCTTATTACCATTATCTTTTTTTTTTTTTTTGGAGTAATTATGATAGAAACTCTTCCTTATTGTTATGAAAAAAAGGAAGAAAAAAGAATTAAAAAAGAATTTTCCAACGTAAGATTCGTGAAGTTGGTAACTCTGCCTGCAGTAGATTGTGGCGATTGTTGGTCGCATATAATCACACAAATGTATTGACCCTTTTATGCTTGTGTCGTTTAGGATGGGAGTGATGTAAATTAAAAACTAGGTTATCAATAGTTGATGATAATTGCTAAAATTCGCTAATGAACATAATTTTTGCTAATATTGAGCTGTCTTCTTGCATACGTGGCAGAGTCTACCACCAATCAGGAAAGAAGAGATTTCGATAGGCGTGGCTTTGAAACACGTATGCTTGTCTCTCTAATGTTCAGCAGTCGCCATAATTCTTAAGAAGTCGTCGCGTGTGAATAGTAGTAATGGTTCTTTGAAAAAGAACAGATTATCTCTTGTACATCTTGCAATTACTTTAATCGACAGACATTTAATTGAATATCATTGGGTAAGTATTAATAAAATATAGACAAAAACGTTTCCTAATTTGTTTAATTGTATTCAAGTATTGGAACGACATTATTATATATAATTTTGCCGGTTCTTTAGTTGATTTATGGTAAGATGAATATGTAGTCATCTCTTGCGGTCGTGTCGATGACCTGACACACTGTCATCCATATGTCATTATCCATATGACCTTTCTTCCAATTTTCAACCTTTAGATTTTGACTTGTAATATTTATCTAATCGTAGATGTATAGTTTCATAGTATTTTATTTATATATTATATATCAATTAAAGTTTCTCTTTTATCATTTGAAATTTGACTTCATCAAAGGTTCTTTCTTTCTTTTCTATTATACGTACTTTTTAAATCAATTCACATCGAATTTCTTCTTCATATATCACCGACCTTATTTTTTGTATATTTTTTTTTCAAATACTCTCAATAAGCTTAGATTTTTTTATTGAACAATTTAGAATATTTTCTGACGGTGTGATTGTATGTATTAATTGCTTTATTTTCTTCGCAGAAAAAAAGACAAAATGGATATGCAAACAACGCTAATATGTATAGGGATAGTTATTATCTCAGCAGTGAGTATACTTCTAATCTCATTGTTTGGAATGAAAGGAAAATCATATGAAGAAGCTATAGCTGAGCAGAGGAAACTACCCGATGATCTTTTATTGAGTTAGTAAAATTATTCTATTCTATTTTATTATTCTATTTTAACACTTAGCCAACTGGATGGGGAGATCTCTCTGCTTTGAAGTAAGTTGTTTAATGACCGAACAGAGAGATCTCCCATTTTTACCTTAGCAATGCATGACTTTCATTCTGTATTTTGTTGTTGTTGTTATTAATTAGTCTTGAGCTGTAGTTTTTTGTAATTCATTGAATACTTCTCTGCTTTTTTATAAATTTGTACATTTAAATAATTTTTTGATGTTCTTTATTTTTCAAATAATGAATACTAATTTACTTAACTTGCAAAACATGCACCGTGGGCAGGGTACAGTTAGTTGTGGCATGCATGGTTGGCTAAGAGTTAATAAATTTTTTTATCGTATTATTATAAAGGTATTATGTCTAAATCGATATTTCATACTATTTATATTTAGGTAAGAAGGATAAGAGCAAGGATAAAAAGCATAAGAACAAGTCTGGCAAGAAAGTAAAGGAAAAGAAAGAAAAAGATGAGAAGGATGGAAAGGAGGAAAAACAGGAACATGTTCAGTTTGAGGAAACACCGCAAATATTGCCACCTGAATTGCCATTGCAGGTACGATTTATATTTAAGCAACAAGTTAATTTATTTGTTTGATTTCTGTTTCTAATATTACACATACTATTTAAAAATTTTAAATAAAAATGTATTAGTAGTTCATGCATGCTACATGCTCTTAATATTTTTAAAAATAGGAAAAAAGCTTTTATGATCATACCTATCATTTAGATCTGGGGAAAAGCTTATACTTTTTATTCACATATCATTCATTTGTATATGTATATATATGTGGACACATCTTACATCTCGTGCATGAAACATGGTATGCTAAGTCATGTATCAAATATCATGCTAGTATGTTCACGTATAAGATTCGTGCATGCAGCATCATATTCCTGTTACGGTGCGATGCAATCTTAAAAAAAAGTTATTATAAAGAAATTGCGTCGTAACATTTACTGTTTGTTACTCAAAAATTGAAATTAGTCATTAGTATATTCGTAAATGATATTATATTGGTACAATTTTAATAAATTATTCGATAACTTTTGTATTTTATCAATACAATTGAAAATTGATCGTATAAGTTTGCATGTGTATTTGAATTTGTAAATATTAGTCGATTTCATGAATTTAAAAATTTTCACTATTTATTTCATTTTATAGAGAGAAATAAAAATTGTGTTACTTTTATTTACAATTTGTATTTTTGTATTTTTAATTGTTGAATGAAGCGAATCTAACGTATTTGTCGATAATAGAGAAAATAGAAGAAATATGTAGAAATTAGCAAAATTGTAACCAAATTTGTTAATTTTTATTAATTGTTTGTATTGAATGAAGAAAATCTAACCTATTTGTTGATATAGTACAGAATATGTTACTCCTTATTAAAATTGTTATATGTATTTAGATATACATTATTTAAACTCAATTCAAGATAATATTTTAATAATTCCGAATAAGCATATGGTAAATACATGTGACATTTAACCTCTTAGTTACCAAACATTTCCTTAGCAATGTATAAATGCCTAATTTTAAGGAAATGTTTGTCTTAATTCCATGGAGCCGTTCCCAATTCAATTGTTTTAATTTCCATGGCAATATATAAATACCTAACTTCAAGGAATTTTTTGTTTCAATGCAATTTGTTATTTCGTTACTATTATTTTTTGCTTGTGAGCAAAATTAGTAGTTGAGTTTCAGTAAGAAGATACATAACTTTCTCTCTCTGTCTGTAATTTTGAGAATACATATGTATTCTAGAAAGAAAAATGCCCTGGTAAGTCTAAATAGAATAATTAATATACATTTAATATTTTGTATATATTTTTGATAATCAAAGAAAAAAGTAGATACGTAGATAAAAGATTATTTATATTACAGTATATATATTTCTTAATTATAATTCATTTTATTTGTGCCTGTGTAATTACACTAAAGTTGTGCTTTTTAATTTATGAATAAACTCTTAATATATATTGGATCATATTTATATGAAAATGGTGTAAGTTCATTTTTGGAAAAAAAAAGAAAATGAAAAACCTTTAATTTTTATGTTTTATTTATAATTCATGAAAATTACGGTTTTTCAATTTTGTTTTGTTCTAAAATGGACTTTCGCTACTTCCATGATAAACGGTCCATATGTACCATTCCATTAAAACTTAATTAGTTAAATTCAAAAAATCATATTCGTTATATATATATATAAAATATCATTAAAGCTTAATTAATAGAGTTATAACATTATATATACATATATATGTATATGTGTATGGTATTTGATAAATTTGGAATTTCTAAATTTGTTGCTATTAATAACTTTCTTATACACACAACATGGGACTGATACTTATACTAGTTATTTGCTGTATTACCTTATCATAAAGATTAAACGCAGCAGAGTAAGAGTAGATACCTTATATTACTAAACAAGTTTCCATTAAATCATTCGTTCTTACTTATTCGTTACATATTTTTATATATATAAATATTATTTTAATTATTAAAAATAAAATAATTATAAAGCCAGTGTGTAAGAAATTTTTAGCATTATTATGCAGTACATTCTATTAAATCAAATGTATTATCTTAAATGACAACTTGCATAGTATATTCGAATGAAATGACTAAACTTGTAGAGTCAGTTTAAAAAATATTAATATCATTTACAAAGTTTCTTCCTAAGGAGATTTAATATACTCCGTAAATATTAAACAAATTGACATGATGGATTTGTGAATTTCAGGTATATCTGTTCAGCAAGAAGTCAAAATAAAACCCATTATAAGGTGAAAATAAATTCATAATAATGATATACCTTTTTAAAATGAAATCAATCTTTGTTCGGTTGTTGTTAGTTCTAACAAGAATTATCAATATTTCATACTTGCAAGTATTCTGTGTCGTGATAATACTATGAACAAACATTTTTTTATCATAATATACGACTTTTTCTTAATAATACTTTATTAATATATTTATGAAATTAAATCCATTAATTCCTATTATTTTATAAATAGTTCATTCAAAAATTGTTTTTTTTTATCTTTCTCTCTTTCTCTCTCTCTCTCTCTCTCTCTCTCTCTCTCTTTCTCTCTATTTTACATACATTTAATTTAATGTAATGCTACCTAAAAAGATTATTGTAAATTAAATAATATTTTATATATCTGGCTTTATTTTAAATAATATATTATCTGGCTTTATTTTATATTTATAATTATTTAACATTGTGAAAAATATCTAGCAAACATTTTCTATTTCTATTGAAATCACAGGAGGGTAATAAGGCAAGTAAGAAGAAAGGTAAGCCTGAAAAGGTAAAGCCGATCCTCGTTAATAAAGATGAACCTTTGGCTATTGCATCTGAAATAAGTTCTTCACAGCATATCTTGGGAGAAACTAATCATTTTGAGCTTATTCAACCAAAGGATGATCTCGAACTCATACGGAATCATAGTGTGAGTTATTTGCTTTTGGTATAACTGCTTGGTTCATATATGTATCATTCATTCGTTTCAAATTATCATTTGGTTATCGAATCGGAATGCAAGCATTTTAAAAAGGGATAAAGCATGTTTATGCAAATTTAATTTAGCAATAATTTTTGTTATTTCATTTATAACACATTGATTGTTTTACAGCAATTATATTTCATTGAGACAATTATTTCATGTCTGAATATAAAAGAAATTGTTAAATGACGACGATCAATGAGTTATAACATGTTTATTATTATAATTTATTTTACAGTTTTTTTTTTTTAATTTAGATTAATGACATTAAGATTATTTCAAGAAGTAATTTTTATAAATACAAGCCACAATTGTGATTTTCATTGAATTTATTGATTTTTATTAATTATTATTTTTATTTTTTTTTCTACAATAGAAAGAAAATCTTTCTCAAATGAATCAAATTAATCAATCTGAGCCGATGGTAAGTAAACCTCTGAAGGAAACTCCTACAAAATTGAAGAAGAATGTTAAAGAACCGATTAAGAAGAAAGATGAACCGATTAAGGAAGAAAAAAAAGAAACAAATGTTAACGTTAACGTGTCATCTGCTATTGCAAATAAAGAAGTTGTTAAAGAGATTAAAGATCAGCAAAAGGAAGCAGTTGTAAAAGAAGTAAAAGAAGTGGTTAAAGATCCTGTACCAGCCGTGCAATTACCTAACAAGGAATCTAAGAAAACAAAGAAAAAAAATGATATTTTGGCTCAGATTGGTAAGCTCACACATTTCACACTAATATATTTCAATATAATCGTAACATTTATGTATTGATACTTATTTATTTTGCTTAAATTTTGTCATAGGTGGTGATAAAGATGCTGTTAACGTTTCTCTTTTGATGCTTTTCATTCAAAAAGCTGAACTTAGTCGCTCAGAAATACAAATCATTATAGAACAACTTTTAAACATGCAAATGGACAACCCTTCGGAACATTCGGAGTGGACTGAAGGTCGTGCTGATCCTGTGATTAAATTAAAGAAACAATTAGCAGAAAAGGAAAAAGCATTGACCGAAGAACACGAAGCTAGCGTTGCATTTCAAACTAAATTGAAAGAATTGCGTAGCGAATTTAACGCTGAAAGATCTAGATTATCCGCTAATGCAAGACAACTGGAGGAAGCATTGAATAATAAAATAACAGAAGCTCAAACTTTACATACACGTATGCAACATATTTTGGAGAGCCATGCTGCTGAAAAACAAGGATTTGCTAGACAAATTGAACAATTGCAAACTAAAGTTAACGAAGATGCTGCAATTATTCACAAAATGCAAGAAGATCAAGGCCAAACTCAAGGTCATTTGCAGCAGGAATTAATAAATCAGCGTAAACAGTTGGAAGTTCAATTTGCTCAAATGCATGAAGCCGAATCCACGTTAAAAGCACAGTTGACACAGAAACATGTTGAAGTACAAGACTTGCAAAATGAATTACAAGTATCTTGTGCTAACAGCACAGCTGAAATAGAGATGTTACAGCAACAATTAAGCATAATGCAGGGCCAATTGATGCATACAGAACAACAATTGCAACATTTTAAAGAATCTAGTGATAGACTCCAAGATGTTGCTAGACAATTGGAGGTAATTATTAATTATATTCTTTGTAAATACATTTTCATTTGATCATGTAATAATTATTAACATTTCTTTTAGGAATCTCATCGTGCTCATGCAGAATTAGATCACAGATTAAAAAATTCGCATCGACATGAACAAGACTTGCAGAAACAAGTTAACTCATTGCAAGCTGAGTTGAATGTAGTTAAAGTGGAAGCTAACGAAGTTTCCTCTTTGAAATCTGAATTAACTAAAGTTCAAACCGAATTACTTAAAATGGAATCGGAATTGTCACTATCGAAGAATGAAGCTAATTCTGAGGCTGCAGAAATTATAGCATTAAATACTACATTGTGCAACAGAGAAGAAGAATTTCAAAAATGTAAAGAAGATCTTGAATTTGTTTATAACGATTTGAAGAAATCTAAAGAAGAAGTTAAGTATACCGAATCTATATGTAACGATATGAAAAAGGAATTAGAAAGATTGAACAATGATTTGGATAAAATGGTTGGTAATAATGCACAATTAAAGGACGAAGCTGTCAAGTATCAAAACGAGTCACGTAAGCTTCAGGAAGAGCTATCGCAATTAAAAATAATGCTTGCTAAAACACACGAACAAATTAAAGCGAATAATGAAGCTGCAAGTGAATTGAAAGTTTTGAAGGCTGAAATACAGAGACTTCAGATAGGAGAAAAGAAATCAAGCGAAATACAAATTCAAGTTACGAGATTACAGGAAGAAAAGGATAGACTTTCGGCTCAGGTATATTATTGACATATATTTAATATACTTTTTTTTTTTCATGTTAAAAATATTTCAAGTAAAGCGTTATAATATTATTGATTATTGGTAATAATTATTATACATAACATGTCGTTTTTTCAATATAGCTTGTGAATTTTATGGAAATACAAAAAGAAATACAAAAATTGCGCGAAGAGAACGAATCTTTGGCTTCTCAATTGACTGCAACTACTGAGCGTCCTGCTGCAGATGGCCATGAAAATGGAATAGAAGAAAAATTGCAGAAGAATAATATCGAATTACTGGAACATGTTAATTTGTACGTATAATAATTTTTAACTATTAATAGCTGCAGTTCCTTTAAAAAATGCATGAATATTTGAATTAAAAGTACATCATTAATTTTTGTAGACTAGCACAGAAAGATAGTCAGTTGGATGGTTTGAGAACAGAATTAACGCATCAAGAAGCAGAACTCAATAAATTAAATGCACAAGTTGATGCATTGAAAAGTGATATGAGCAATAAGAATAGTTTAGTTGAACGACTGCAAAATGATTTGGATGCACAAAGATCGAAAAATAATGTAAGTGGTGGAATGATAAGATAATTCTATTATGCGAGCAATGGATACTTTTTACAATTTTATTTATTGTCTATAAAAACGATGCATGCATGTATAATATTTATTCTCTTATATACATATATTTTTTTTTTTAATATATTTCCTATTTGTTATTTCCAATTGCTTCCATCACTTTGCCAACTGTATCGTCTAATTAATATTCAAAACAACTATTCTTATTTATCACACATGTTGTAATATTATATAAATCTATACACAATTCATCTTGTTTATGATGAGTGCAGGAGCTACGTACTAAAAACTGGAAAGTGATGGAAGCTCTTTCTGCCGCTGAGTCGCGTGCTAAATCTAACAATGGAAAAGGCATTGTTGTAAGTTTTTATTTTGTTCGTGGTAACATGTTTTTATGTTGTTTATTTTTTTTTATTTATATAATATTTATTATATTTGAAATGAAATTAAAAGATAATGCGTTAAAATTCTTTTATAGCCATATAACACTATCATTATATTTTTAAATTAAGTTAATTTATATTCTTGTATGTATTACCCTGGTAAGAATTACATGGTTCTACTGTTTTATATTATGCATAATTTAAATATGCATTAATATTATTATAATTATTAAATTTGTTTTTATATTATCAGGATATAGCACAGAAAATTAAGGCAGAACATCAGGAGCAGACCAAAGCATTTTTACAAAGGGTATTTCCGGAGATTAAAGTTACAGAAACTTCGCACGAGCAATGGTTGAATGCCTTTGAAAATAAAGTATACTTTTTTATAAATACATTAAAAGACAAAACTGTAGTAGAAGTAAATCCAGATATAGAAAAACAAAATATACATTTACAAGAGATGGTTTCGCATTATAAAAAAATTATTGATGATACCGTGAGTGAAATTTAATAAGATTTACAATTAAATAATTCCCTAATCAAGTAAACTTTTATAAATATTTTAATTATTTTTCTAATTTTATAGGAGGGTATGCTTACTAAATTGCAAAGTCATATAGAATCCGAAGAAACTAGATGGCAATCCCTACTGCAGCAAAAGGAAAGCGAAGTTTCTAATCTTAGGGTAGAATTGACTGAATTACAAACTAAATTAAAAACAAATGAAAAGGTAAGATTCTTATAACTTTAAGTTATAATTAAATTATTTCATCATTAATTTTGTGTATATATATATATATTATTAATATGATTTTCTTTTTTTATTAAATAGTTTCGAGACAAGGTATCTGAATTGGAAGCCAAATTACTGGATGCTCAATTCTTAAGAGAACAGACTAACGCTGAATTATCAGTTCTAAAAGTTGCACAGAAATCTGTTGCAAATGGAAATATGTGCAATCACGATCTTGCCGCTTTAGAGAAACTACAAGAAGTCAGTTAATTCATAAAATAAATAATCTATTATATAGAAATATCTCTCTTCGAATGCTCTGATTTATTACTTAATTATAGGAAAAGACATGGTTGTCGGAAGAACTTCAGACGGAAAGGAATAAAAGGGCAACATTAGACGCATCAGTAGCAAAATTAAATGCTTTAGTAGAAACTAGCGAGTCTAGTTTAACGGAAGAAAAAAATCTCGTAGCACGGCTCCAACAAGAAATATCACAACTAAAGGTATTAACAAATATTTGTTCTATTTAAGATAATACAAAATATAGGCACAAAATGAAAATTCACATGTTTATGCACAATTATATTTTTTCATAATATTATTTTATTTTAGAATGAAGGATGTGGTGGTTGTAGCAGTTCTGAACAATCCATGTTGAACGGGCCTCCTACTTCTGATTCTCCTATATCTGAGGTTAGTACATAGATAAATGACATAATTACTATTGCACCTATAGTGCCTTATTTTTGATAGATTTATTTATGAGGCTTATGCTATGGTTATGGTAATTATGAAGTGATGTCATACCTAAAAGTATAAAAAATTACTTTAAAAATAAAATGGCGTTCTACATAATCTTTTTAAATATGATATCACCATTGATACACCATCAAATTAGAACAAAGTTCGGAATTACACTAAATCTTGAATAAAATTACAAGATAAGCTCTGTATCAAATATAAATGACTTATCTTATTATGAAATTACGATGAAGATAGTAACAAATCCACGTCTATTGAAATTCTTTTCTTTCTTTCTTTTTTTGTTATTAATTACACACTAACATGATTTTTATTGTTTAAAGCATGTATTTATACTCGTGTGTATATAAATATAATTGTCGATACACATACACATACATACACAAACAGCACACACGTATTTATCAATTATTTTAGCTTACAGCTAAAAAAGATTTTTTTTAGGTTCATTGGTATATATGCTTGTACGAATATATTATATGAATATATTCTTAAAGCAATTGTTTTGCACTATTTAATGAAAAATCGTATGCGTGAAAAATTTCATATAAATATTTATATATACAGGATATTTCAAAATATGTAGGCATAATTTCAGGACTGTTATTTCAATATACTAAATTAAAAAAAAAAAAGATTTTTGAATTTGCTGACAACGTGAGATAAAAATATTACTTGTAAATAGTTGAAACAAACGGCCAGGAAAGTTATATGAATTATCAAAAATCGAAATCAGCTATAATTCGGAAATAAGGTGTTCTATCGAGCATACGAGATTGTATGAACTTTTTTTTCTTATTTTAGCGTACTGAAAGCATCTCTGAAGTTATGCTTACTTGTTTTAAAACTTGTATAGATTTCTGTTATTAAAATAGATCCCGTAATAGAAATGAATCATAGAAAATGAATAACATTGAATATATATACACTTCATAGCTCGTGTTTACTTAATATACAGTTTTAGATGTTAAACGTAACACTTATTTCGTTAATGTCCTTTTAATAAATACAATCATAATACTATTTATTACTCTTAGATGAGGGATAGGGGTGAGGATGTTCATTAGGGAAAATTTCATTGAAATTATCGCGTTAAGTGGAAATCTAATGAACATATTTTTTCGTTATGATTTTATAGAGAATTGCACTAATTGATTTCACATATCTATTTAAAAAAAAAAAATTGAACAATATTCGATAAATTATTTCTATTATTGCTCTCTTAGCAGTTAAATAATCGTATATCTGAAATGCAGACGCCACTAGCAGCGCAAAATCTGATTGCTGCATTAGAAAGTACTTTCCTCAAGAACACAGAGTTTGCAAACTGTTCCATGACCAAGTCTATGAATTTGGTTCAGTCTCAACAAGAAATTGACAACAGCTCCCTAACTTCAAAATACTCCTCCAAATCTTGTCATATGACAGATCACAACACACAGGCTAGTTGGAATCCATTGAATGGCCAGCAACATAAAAAACACAAGAAAAAAAGGAAGGTAAACCTATGAATTTCTGAATCAAAGAAATGTTACTGGTTCTCTCTCTATCTATGTATATATATATATATATATATATACACATATATATATCTCTATCTCTTTCTATTACTGTGTAGGTCCATTCTCACTTCAGGCTTTAATATTATTAGTACAAAAGAGAATGCTATCTATCTATACTATTATTAGAATGTGTATTTTTCTGTTTGTCTCACAAACATATATATGTTGTATAAAATGTCGTATCTTCTTGTTTTCTTTTCTTTTTCTATTTTTTCTTTTTTCTACAAATTATTTCTTTACTCAAAATTGTTTTACTTTTCTTTTTCTTTCAAAAATCTATCAGAATGTTGGATACTTTCTATTACTTTATGTTAAATTTTTCACGATATGGATTATTAGAATATTATTTGTAAATTATTATACCGGATTACAGATAATTGATTAGACTTGTATAACATATTCCAGTATTTTTATATATCGATATATTGCGATTAGATTTTCTTATTTGTAACGAGGCGTTGATTCTTTTTCATTCTCTTTATTGTAATCATTGAAATCATTAATTAGATTAATATTATGTATTACAATATTTTTATATATCGATATATTAATAACATTTCTTTGTGACGATGTTGATTCCTTTCTTTCTATTATTTGGCTGTATTTAATCTACAGTATTGAAAAGTAATGTGTGGTAGATCTGTTTAGAGTATCATCGAATAATTATTATTCTATATGTACACTTTGTAACAACCTTTCATCTCTAGACCTAGTTCGACGCACGTATATAGCAAGAATATAACACATTAAACGAGGTTTTAAATAATTAAAAAAGGAAAAAAAATACAAAGAAAAAATATTACAGAATAATTGGAAAATGTTGTATACATATGTAGACTTGTTTGTTTTTTAATATAAAATAGATTTTAATATTTAATATCATAAAACTTTCAATATTTTAATCTTTTTTCTTATAAAACATTACTACGATAATATACAGGGTGTCTGAGATTTTTCCGACCAAACAATGTCAGTATATTTTATGTACGAAAATAAACAGATGACCTATATTTATATAGCATTTTTTCTTCTTCTTTTCATGCATAAAATACGTTGACACTGTTTAGTCGGAAAAACCTTAGCCCTCTTGCATATTTTGCAAAGACATATAACGTTTCATATATGTATAAACAAGATTTAGGATATATTTCAACGTAATTGTCCACTCGGTGTTTAACAAATATGAAATTTTACTGCACCAGGATCATTTCCTTTTTGTAATGAAGCAAATTCTTGCGACTACTGGTCATAAAAATGATTTTCTTTTTTCTCTATCTTTCTCTCTTTCTTTCTCTTTCTCTCTCCCTCTCTCTAAAATTTCAAGAAAAATAATATTCATATACATATATTATATGAGTTTCTTTTAAAATGACAATTGAAATGATTGATCAGTCAAGTGTAAAACAATGCGTTTATACCTTTGTCCCAGTGTTTGTTAAATATAAAATTTAATTTTAAGATTAAATATACAAAAGCGTATATGTATATATATCAGCGTTAACGCGTGGCAGCAGCTCATTACGGTTCTTCTTCTGATGATAATAAGAAAAAAAAAAAAAGCTAGCTTTGTCGCATCGAAGAAGCGATGATCTTCCAAAAAATAACGATTTTATTGTTTTCGTTCTTTTGACAGTCCACTAAGAAATCCACGGCAAAACGGCGCAGATTCGCAGGTATGCAAATCTAGAAATGAAATTTCTCTCTCTCTCTCGAGATTTTTCTTTTAGCCTTATAAAAGGGTCAATGGTAGACTGCTGCTAGCGGTACATGTCAGGTTTCTAAATGATTTTTAATGAAATTATTATTTTGCATACACACACAAATTATGTTATCTAATATTAAGTTAAATATCTTTTATTTTTATGCATCAATTTGCTTTTATAATTACGTTTTTCTAAACAGGGAATAACATAATTTCTATATTATTATATCCATGTTTGGAAAAAAAAAAAGAAACATTGAATTAGTACTTTTTTGTTCCCATTAATTCATATATGCCAATTTAATATGTATATACATAATTATTCATAGTTTATTTGAATACCTAATTTTATATAAGAACAAAGTTGAAATAATATTTGAAAATTTATATGCCTTCTTGACTTTTGATGATGTGTCGTTCTTGTGAGATTTTTGCACAATGTGTAATTCTTAGCTCTATAGATTACATTTACCTTTATTATAATGCATTTTAAATGTTTTAGCACATGTAATAAAATGTATCCATTACATGTACATTCTTGCAATCCATAAATGTCACATTTGTGTTTTTCTATTGGCATCATGCAATATATATCATTTGTTTATTATCCTACAGGATAGAATACTATCATTTTTGATAATCTTTTTTTTTATATATATGTTTATGTAATCATAAATCTATCAATCATATTATCCTGCTATTTTATACATTGGCGATACTTGATTTTAGTATGGTTATTCACTTTTAGAAAACGTAAAATTTATTTTTATCCAAATATAACATAACGTAGAAAATAATAGAGATAGATTTTAATTAATCCAATAGCCGAGTTCTCGTAGACATATTTATATAAATATGTATAATGTTACAAAGTGTATATAAAAAAAAAAGCGTAAAACGGGAAGACCAAAACGATGGACATAATAATGCGAATGTACATAATAAGTATAAGTATCAAATTTTATAAACACAAACACTGGGGTAAAGGGTACACTTAAAGCAGCAATCTATATATGTTAATTTCATTTAATTATTACTTCATCCATTTATAATTTTTTTTAGTATATTATCCTAAATATATAATATATTTATATTTGCTTTCATTTTATATATGTTTTATTTTATTCTTTTTCAGAGCATCCAATTATAATCTGATATATACATTGAATATTACATGAAATATTTTCTTTATTATAGAACTATGGAAATATATTTACAGTGTAATAGTTGTAGATAGATTGTCACCATTTCAAAAGTAATATTTGTACTATCTAAGTATCGCTAAACTACACGCTTATGCCATTCAAAATAATCTCTTTAGTATATTGTCTGTGATTGTTCTTTTTTTTTTTAATAATTTTAATCATTTTATTTTTTCCCATTTTTCGTTAGTAGAGTTGATCAAGTATAATTAATGTTTGTGTCCCACGCTTTTGTAATTTACTTAAGTTAATCATTTTTGCTTGCAGCATTATCATAAGTATTTATTGCCTTAACAGGAACAGTAAATTATTATTATTTTCTATAGTCGCTGGTTTTTTCTTTGTAATGCTTAGTAGCATTTTTGGTGATGGTGGTGTGTTAATAGTGGTGGTAATTATTTTAACACATAAGTTTTGTTATTTCTACGCGTGTTTATTTGATTGTTTACTTAAAAATATTGTATGGTATATATAGTTGCATATAGAACATATTATATTATGTAACGCTCGTTATCAGATGACTTATCACTTCATGATCGATAAATTGATGATCTCAAAATATGACCTCGTTTGAAATTGGTATTATTTTTAATTTTTAAAGTCATCTATTTTTATTATGATTAATGAATTCTTATCACCAAGTAGAATATTTCGAATCAATCTAATTATTTCATAATTTTTATCTTTCGAATGGTTGAGAAAAAAAGAGGTCGAAGTTAAGGGTATTACGTGACAATTTTTTTATTCATTGCGATACGATAACACGCATGCACATATACGCGAATTTTGAAAATCTAGCATTCACATATTATTATTAATAATATAATTATATGCGTAGACACATATATGATCTTTCGATATTATAAATGATCGTTCTAAGAAAACACGCATTTAAATGTTTATCAATTTTATAACATAATATAAATATGCATCTTACACTAAAAACTTATGCTTTATTGTTTAATTAGTATCGGACAAAATGATGTACAGGAAACAAATCTATTTGCTTTTATATGTAATTTTTAAATTGTCTAGTTCTAATGATAATTATAAATGATGTTTATACTTTCAGGGTGGTTCAAGAAAAAAGTAACTTCAAAGAACAAGCTACGTTAACGTACCATGTCTTAGAATGGTAAAAAAAGAATTGGAATAAAAAGAGTATAAAATAATGTATATGGAACCAGAATGTACACATAAACGGCAAAACTTTGCTACTGAAAAGACTAATATAACAATTTAAAATATATTACGAATATAATGTTTATTATATGAAGAATACCATATTTTATTATGTGGAGAAAATGTAAACAATTAAACTTTAATAGTTAGTAAATAAGAGACATTGAAGCCGATATTTGCTATCAATAATATTAGAAGAGAAGCATAAGTAACGATTAACATAAGAAGAATTATATATTATTTATGCGTTATCCATTTGTTGCCTTTTTACGTGTTTTATATAATTCAATTTTATCTTCTTTCTCAAAACTATCGTAATAATGTTTATTACCGTTCTTAAGATTTTATAATTATAATGCGTTCATAACTAAAAGTTACTTGATTATACTTGGTAATGTCTCTTTTTTTCTAACAGATTTTTTAAATTTACATATATGTACGATGAAATAAATTATTTCTGTAAAAGAATTTCTCCATATGTAAAACAGTATGGTGTTAATATCACATTTTTAGACATTTTTTCACATTGTTAAAGCATTTGTACACGAAAGCTAAAAATCGTTAAGAAGTTATATATGTGCAATAAATGAACAAAATGAAATAATCTTATACGTAAATAAATAAATAAAATAAAAAAAAAGAATGAGATGAAGAAAAATTATGATAGAAACAAAATTTACAGATATATGATCAGGATAATATAGAGTTCTTTGGTTTTATATGCCAAAGTTGTTTTCTCATAAGAGTTATCTATAAATGGATAAAACACACACACACATACAATTATGCAGGCCTCTATGTATATAGAATTACATAGGCGTAATCTTTAAATTTTGTTTTAGAAGACAATAATTTAAAACATTTCTATTATTGTGAAATCTTATGAACAATTTTTTTTATTTAGTGTTAACCAAGCACGCATTGGTCGATAAAAAGCAGAGTTTGGAAGCATTTAGAGAAGAACTCGTTTGGTTTTAGTTTGGACAAAATTTATATTTAGTTTTTGTTAATTTTGAGTCACAAAGTTGTGAATCACGAATAACGAAAATACTCTTTTTGATGACGCAACAAACGATTCGTTCGCATTAGATAATAAAAGAAGTACCTACTTTTTTGAGATATATTAACAAATCTAATGATGAGTTATGTCTATTGTTAATATATGATTTTAGAATTAACATAATTAAAATCACTTTTTTCTAATCGCATGTATATTCTATCGGGTGACGAAAAGACAAATTAAAAATAGCACTTTTTTTTGTATGATCAATTTGATAATACATTCATTCACAATTATTATTTTCCATTAACCTCGAGATGATCTGTATATCATTTAATTTAATCATTAATTTGATCGAGTTTATTATATTTCGTTGATTTTTTTCTTTCCTTTTTTTCTTAAACAATAAAGTGAATTATGCATTGTACTTATTCGTATCATATATATAATGTTTAAAGACTTAGAACTTAGTTCATTAAATTTCATTGTACTATTTTTTCTTTTCTTTTTTTTCAATATTATAATATGATTTCAATTGATGTTATGCAATTATATTAATGATATCGGATAAAATTGTAGCGTACAAAAAATATTTGAAGAATTTGGAAAAAAAAGAAAAAAAAAAACATTTTAATAACACGTTGTTGAATCAGTGCACAACAATTATTATTGTATTCTTCTATTAATTAAAATATATTTCTCGTAGATCATTCTGAGAACGAGATCAATTGTTTTAATTTGATTAGGAATTATTATATACCGTAGCTTCCACGTAATATTAGTAAAACACGAGAAAAACAAAGTTATTGTGTCAAAAAACAAAAACTGTTTATCGTTTATATTTTTATTAATGTTTTAATAACGAAATACTCTCAATATGAAAGACAAAATATTATGTCGATAAAATTAATCGGTTCAAAAATCCTGATAGTGTATCAGGTATTAATTGTAATATAAAAAGTAATAATTATTATTATTATATATATGGAAATAAATGCACGTAATTATAAATCTGACATTTGTGTCTATTACTTATTTTTTAATATTAATCTAACGGCGTATAATAAGTTTTTTATTTTGTATCACGCGACCGCTTAAGTCGTTAAACATTTTTTATTAATTAATTTTTTAATATCGAGTTAATAAAAACATCATATACAAAAAATAGCTCATTTTTATTCTTATACATATAATTATTTTGGTTGCAAAATTGCTGCTTCATATAATCTATAATTCTTAGTTGTTTTAATTCTGAAAAAGAAAATGATATAAGAAAGTAAAATCGATGTTTAAATTAGATTAATAAATGAAATATATGTCTATTTGATTAAAAATATGATATCAGAGTAATGGATCAAATATCACAGATATATGTACAACATTTCTATAATCCTATCTCTTTGTGTTATCATTCATTATATCAATTTAACATCGTTTGCAAAAATCCTAGTATGTAACTTCCTAAGTCTTCATCTTGATTAGTCCAAGAAACATAAACACTTTTTTGTTCATCTTCGTCGCCTTCTACTTTAACTAAAACAGATTCTACAGAGATCGAACCATCTGTCAATTGTACTGTCCAACCTGCTAATCTCTCTTTAAGAGGTTGCAACAATTTCAAAGTAGTAGAATGTGCTGGTCCAGGATCTCGAACTTGTACAGTAGAAGTAAATCGTACTACGTGTTTAGTTATACCTGCTGCTTTAGCAACCTAATGAAAGAAGATTTTAATTATACTATAGCACTATAAACGAATTCTGAAAGTTTTTATCTTATTAATATTTGACATATTACTTCGTCTGCATCGACTAGGCAAACGCCATCTTCTCTCAGCATTAAAACACTATGTAATAATCTGCGTCTTTTAGGATCTGGTGGCAAAGCAGAATATCTTTTTGCTTCTGCTTTTAGTAAAGCAAGGGAAGCATCTACCGGAACTTTAGAAGTTGTTGTAATAGCGATTGTTTCTCCATTAGCAGGATTGTAACAATTTGTACCAAATTCTTGTTTAATTTTCTCTTTTAAAAATTCCATCTTTGCAAATTCGCCATGTACTAACATAACATTTTTAGGTTCGCAGTATTGTATCAATTGCATGATGCCTTTCGCATCTGCGTGCGCGGAAAAAGACATATATTCCACAGCCATTTTAACTTCGACTATTTGACGATTTTCAAATTCTATTCTACGTGCTCCATTTAAGACTTTACGTCCAACTGTACCTTGTACGCAAAATCCGGGCATGATTACCATATTGGCTTCATTCGGTGCCCATTTCTTAAAAATTTGTAAGGATAAACCAGCATGTAACATTCCTGGTGTTGCAAATACGACCATTGCACCTGGATTATCGATATATGATTTATCGAATGGTTTTATATGCTTAAAATCAAACATATTCCGTTGCACAAAAGTCTTTTTTATTTTTTGATTGGTCCAAGTGATAAACATTTTATAATAATTGTTTGCTTTTTCGGTCAAACCCAAAGCAAAATAAACTGGTACTTTTAAATTCATTCTTTCCCAATATGTTTCAAGTAATATACAAAGTTCTTGAGCTCTACCAAGAGCAAATACAGGAATTAAAACTTTCCCACCTCTATCAATGCATTCGTGAACCTACGAGCAAAAGTATTTGTATTTAAAGAATTTCAGCTATTATCAATGTATCAATAACTTTATTTATGAATACCTTTTTCAAAAAATCTCTTTCCCTACATCTTTTGGAATCTCTGATTGTAGTAGCGTATGTGGATTCTGATATTAATAAATCTGGTCTACATTTATCTATCCATGCTGCACCCAAATGACGATCTGGTGTCATATTGTAATCACCTGTATACACAATTGATTGAGATCCTACGCGTACCCAAAACATAGCTGCCCCAAGAACGTGTCCTGCGTAATATGCTTTTATTTCTAATTCTGAATCTACCATGACTGATTGATGGAGGGTAACAGCAATGACTTTTTTCATACAATCTTTAATCATTTGCGATGTGAAAAAGTTACTTTCTCCTTTACGTTCTACAGCTACTTTTCTCATGTCTTCTAAAAGTATAGGAGCAATAGCTTTAGTAGGATGGGTCATATAAATTGGTCCTGTATAGCCTACCTATAAACAAAATTATTTGATAAATAAGAATATTACGATAATACAAGTTACATGAATCTATTAAGTGCTGTATATCGGTCACTGGTGACTGATGAAATAAATTTAGTATATCAATAGTAATGAATGATGATTCTCCAAAGAGACACATCAAGCGCTGAATATAATTGTGAGTTTGCATTTTACTTACTACATAATTATATTGAATGTAGTAAATTGAAAGGTAAACAAAGTAGAGACAGCATTTAATGCAATAAAAAGATTTTACCATTTCTGTAAAGTACGGAAGAGCTCCGCAGTGATCCAAATGAAAGTGGGAAATAATAACGCAATCTATGTAACCAGTCGCAGGTCCTTCTGGTACAATATACGAGAAATCAGGGAATCGTCTTTCGTCATTGAATCCCATATGCATACCGCAATCAAACATGATATTTTTTCCTCCTAGCGATACAAGTATACAACTCCTCCCAACATCTTGACCCGCACCTAAAGGCGTTACTTTTATTTCCGGCATAGTTCAGCTTATCTGTCATTAAAAGATGAATAATTAACAAAATATAAAAGATTATTTGTATATTTTCTTTTTATGATTTTGTTGATGCATGCAAAGCTAACCTCAATGTTTGATTATAATGTATCACTTTAGTCTATCAATTCAATTAAGTTGTGTAATATTGATTATTAACAATTGATAACGAGTAAAATATAAAACAATAGTTTAACGTTATTTAACTTTTAGGTATTTTGATTATCAACAAATATACAGGAAACACATGCTGTTTATATCTTTTGAATGCACTTATTACACACATTTACATATACGTTCAAGATCATGTATAATGAAGTTATTACGTTTCTAATTTTTAATTAAATTAATAATACGTAGTAGTATTTAATTACAATTTATTAGTTCACGTAATAAATAAAAATAATTTTTCTAATTACTAGTTTAAAAAATCAAAGAATACAGAAGTACTTAGAAACTCACAAATTCCCTTTTTTATCTACCCAGTTTGATTTTTGTTACTACTGAGACCACCAGCAGGCGATAGTAGGTACTTAACACGATGTCGGTACAATACTACCAAAGAATACAATATTCTTTGATAGTATATGATAGTATATGATATATTCTTTGATATTATATATAGTACAGTTCTATTGTAATAAAATTTTAAATAAATGTATTTATTTTTAGTGTATAAACGTGTGTGCCTTCAGAAATGCATTTATTAAAAAAAGTAGTAATTTAAGGCGTTGAAATAGAACAAAATCTCAGATGTTTGTTGTTAAATCCAACGATGATCACCTGTAACAAAAAGAAAACTATATTAATCATACCATCAAGTGATACAATAGCCTGACATATAAATCGTCCAATTCGCAGATGCACTTTACAACCATTTACATTAACCATTTACAATATTATTTATTCGTTTGATTGCGACATTTAATTATAATAGCACTATAGTGCATCCTAAATTAATTATTAATTATATATCGTACATTACGTATTGTAAACATGCAATCTATTTTTAAAATAAAAATAACAAAACACGCTCGATAATTTGTAACACTGCAAGTGTATGTAAAATCGATTAGAATTATAAACATGTCAGTTTATAAATTTTTTGTAATAATCGACAGATTAAATAACCTAATTTTTAGTCTCGTTGTATCGATTAATTGCTGAATAAAAAACATTATGGTTCAAAGAAACGATGATTATTTAAATTTAGCATGCATTAAAGAAAAGATTGTTAACAAGGAACATAATTGTTATTGCTGTGGTCGCGTTATTTGCGACAATCACACATTTAATGATGAGATAAATATTGATAACATTAAGAAAAATTGCAAAGATACGGAAAATTCCGAAACATCGTCTTGTCGATCGTGTTTAACGGGTTGCAATTATCCAAGTAAACAGAAATATGTCCAGGATTGTAAAAAATCAAAGATCGAATGCACAAGTATCCAAAAATGTATGGGGGATGATTTGATTGAAGCTGAAATTTGTCAAAATGACGTCAAGATTAAACCGTGCACAAATTTTCGAAATATTAAATGCAATGCATCTTCGTCGAAATCGAAATTCATCAGTGATCGCAATGATGCTTGTCAAAATATTTTCTCGAAAGAAACCAAATTAAATGGCGAAGATACTTGCGAGAAAAAAAATTCGTGCATGAAATTGGGTTGTTTAGAATTGGACGATCCCGACGTCTGTACACGCATTCCTTCGATAATTCAACATATCGAACAATGTAAACAAAATTTTTTGGAGATAATCCAAGCCTCTTTGATGAACATTGGCAAAACTAAAGATCCGGAACAAATAATCCGTTCGACGTTACGCACTGCGCGTGCTAAAGAAATCGATTGTTTATTAGAAACACAAAAAACAGGAGATACAAATACGTACGAAAAATCTTTATCGAATCGAAATGAATTTGAATTTTTAAAGAATTTTTCTAAAAATGATTTTCTTTCTACGGCTTGTAAAGATTTAAATGTGTTTGATAAATTGAAATCGGAAGTTTGTGGACCATGTGGGGTCAACAATGTTGTACCTTGCATGAAAGACGACGATAAGTTGAACAAAACAAAAGTAAACTTCAAATTTATAAATTAATAGTTGTTTTTTTTTTATAATATTTTTGTAACAATAGTGTTTAAATGATCTCAGATACAAATAATGATTAAACTTGATCTTTTTTAAAATAATTTGACGATTAGACGTTAGGGGATTACAATGACGAGGAGATAAGCGAGTTTGTTAAAATCATAGATCTAAAATTGAGAGATGAACTTACGAAAAATCTTCGGAAAAATATGTGTGCCGATGATTCGGTCGTTTTAAAGAATTCGTATTATTGCGTGGCAACGCTTTGCCCGTGTATGACGAAGAATTATGGTTTGAATGGACCTCTCATACTTGGACCATTTAATTTTGGTCCACAAAATGAACAGATCAACGTGTGTCAAAACAAATTAGATCAATCGGAAAGTATCTGCAGTTCTCTTGATAGTATTAACTCTTTTCATTATTCTGATTGCATCGCTGACAGTGACACCAATGATTGTAATGATTCTACAAATTTGTCCAGTGCATCTTCTCAGAACGTAATTTGCCCTAAATTAGTTGAAGTAAGTGTTTCTGTATAATCGTGGATTAATTTATTATCATTAACAAAGAATTTTCCGGATTTAAGTGCAACGAAACTGAGCTATCAAGAAAAATCACAAAATGCAGGAAAAAAACACCTATTGTACTTGACCATCATTGCAGTTATGTTTCCTTTCCCGACAAAAGAGCGGAAGAACATTTGGAAAAATCGTATTCAAAAAAATCAGAAGAAGTTGCTAAATGGGGTAAATGTGGTGACGTGGTTGATTCTGTTTTCTACGAACGGGATGAAAGAATAAAAATATGTGAAGAAATGGGTCTTAATATAAAAGTTACTGAACAAGATTCGAAGAAAGTTTCTTGTAAACGTAAGAACGCTGACGAAGATAAATTTTTGTTAACTCGTGTGTGTGGATTGGATGAACTATGTAAATCGAAATTGCGTTCCTGTAAAAGAAAAGAAACAGAGGATGATGTATCTAAGCATATTTGCAGTAAACCGTCGCATACTTGTCGAGTTGGTTTCGATGGTGCCTGCATTACTGGGGATGACTTTGATAACTTGGAGAGGTTTCACGATATTGGAAGTTATGGATTTGCTAAACTTTGTCGGAAACTTTTTAAATGGTTTGCTATTCTTATTTACGATCATTTCAATTTAGATTGTTTGTTATTGCATCGTACTCTGGATTGTATTAAAATAGCAATTTAATTTTAGGGTCCATTGTATATCTAAAAATTGGCACGATTTGAGAAGTTATCCCCACATCGTCGTTCATTTGCCTTCATTGAATTACAATAACGAATTGAAATGTAGAGCAAGAAAAACCTTTGATTATTTGCAAAATATTCAAGTTATCGATCTTTCACGTAAATTCTATTGTTCTATCAAAACTTTAGAATGAAAAACACATGGTTGGTTTTCTGTAGGTAGGTCGAGTAGGGTGGCTAGATGATCCAAACGTTGAGGTAATTTATGTTTTCCCGACACCACAAAGTGAAGAATTGTTGACCATGTTGCGAGATTTAATAATTAGCGTACGTCCGGATGTTGATGTATCCAAGAGATTGTTAATGTTACGACCAGAACCCAAATGGTATATTTCATTTTCTATATTTAATGAATTTATTCAATTACGTATACCATTGAAGATCAATTTTTTGCAGTCTTATGAAAAAATGTGTCAGCGGTAGTGCAAATTTATTTTTTTCACCTGACGTTTATCGAAGAGTCAGATCCTTGACAGCTGGTAGACATGCGTTCATTTTATCTGGAGTTATAGATCAGAACAATATTTTTATTGCTTGCGAGTTGAAAATACCGATTATGGGTAAATAGTTGTTAAATGCTCATAATTTTGATAATACAGTACAGATAGTAGAATTATTTGGACAAACTGTTTCCTAAAATTGACTTTACAGTAATTAACACAAGTTTCTATGCCATACTTTGTATTTCATTTTTTTCCTAATTTATCTGTTGAAAAATGAATCGTACAGGTCCGCCATTGCAGTTTCAAAAACGATTATCAAGCAAATCATACATAATGGAATTATTGGACGTTAATAAAATTCAGCATCCTCCATTTCTACACGTTCACAGTTTTGGTCAGGTGATCACATTTAAATAATATTTAACAATATTATATTTAATGAAGTTTTACGTAATTATGATACGTATTATGAACGTAAGTTCGATAATTACCAGAATGGATAAAGTTCATTCGATTTATTATTTACTTTGTGTAATATCGATTTTATTATTTAGTTGTGCAGAGGCATGGCTGTTATGATAATCCAATATCCAATGTACAAGACGTGGTTCGTAAAAATAGATAATGGCTTTTACGGATATCAAACTGCTATAGTTCGTTTCAAAACAGGTATACTTGGTAGTGTGATCAGAAACATAGTAAGTTTCATATTAATAACATTAAAAAAATATCAATCTAGAATAGAGAAAAATGATTCTATTAATCCTTTTGTGTTACGAGAACGACAAATAATATCTAATACAAAAATACAATATTTTATCAATGATAGAATGAATTGAAAAGGACATATTTGATTTCTTTAATTTGTAGGAACGAACGGGCAATATAAACGAAAATTATTTGTGCAAATTGTTGGCTGAAATTTTGCCCATAGAAATGCAAGTACAGAAATCGATTTATCCGAATCATAAAGAATTTTTTCACGATTTGGAATCGTTCGGTAAATTTGATCTTAATTGTGGGAATAGATTCGACGATTAGACGATTTTTATTTGAATTTAATTTAATTAGGTGGTATAATACAAGCTTGTCCAAACAATTATTACGACGTTTTAAGCATCGGTGTGTTCATCGAACATGACTTGGCTAAACCCGTTATTATCACAGCTGCAGAAATTATTCACTTTGGTCGAGACATTAGAAACGATATGGCATATTTCTTACCTCAAAATAAACTTCTTCGTAACGAGCTCGATCAACTGGTGAACAATGTTGGGACAATTTTACGAAACGAACACGTTGTTGGATACTTTGGCATCGATCTTGTTTCTTTTCGTGATCAATTTGACGTAGGAATATACGCGCACACTTAAACGTCATTTAAAAAAAAAAAATCAAAATAATTTCAAACATTTCGAATTTTGTATCATCATTTTTTCAACATTCGTTTGATTTTTTAAATCAGAATTTGGGATACGAATAAATGTATTAATATTGCTCGTATTGTTTTTGAATTAGGTTCAACAGTTTTGGGTGATAGATATAGATCCATATTATACTGATTTAATAGCATTCAGCGATTGGGTAAAATTTTGTGTTGGTTCGTCTAAGGATGGTAACGCGAAGTAAGTTTCTAATTACATTTTTAAAGTAGATGATTTTAATTTGATATTAAAATGAATTTGCACTTATCGTAGATACACGCAACAAAATACGAATGAATCGAAGGTCAGTAACATAACCGAATTGTTAATCAAAGTTAACAGACACGCTATTTGCTGTGGTAAACTTTTTGGCACCGGTTTGTCAAAATATTGTGGACAAACTTTAATTAATCTCTGCAAACAAAATCAAATATATTACGACAATCAGGTACTATTCAAATATTTCATTTTATTTAGGTATAAATTAATTATAATAATTATGATATTCGTAAAGATTATTTTGAAACGTTCCAAAAAAATATTCGATATTCTATTTTTTTACAACATTATTTTAAATAAATATTTAAAGAATTTTATATATATTTATTAACCTTGAAAAATCATTTAATGTATTACACAATCGTGTATTTGTTTTGAAGGAAAAAGTAGGCTGCATGGTGTATCCAACAGATAGCCATAATCGTGCGCTCAACGTTGTGTCGATAAATTCAACGAGATTGTTGACGATAAAAAAATTTATTGAAGCTTTGAAAGTATTAAATCAATTATCGTTGAGAAACAATATTCGTGATACATTGGTGGACACCGTAGATTTGTGCAATCATTTCAAATTGATCCGATAAATGTTCCTATCAAATCTAATATTTTATTCAAATAAAAATAAACTACAGATATTTCCTTGCAAAAAATATTTATAATAAATATAAAAAATCTAACAGATAATATATATATATGTATAAAAAATTTAGAGACAATAAAAATACCGAATATCGGGATATTGATTGTAACAATCTATTTGAAGAATTGATATCTTTATAATGCTTTATAAAATCTGAGATTGATTCTCATGCTGTTTTGAAATATATATACGAAAATAAATTAAGTGAGATTTTTGCAAACTTAGTAATTGTACTGCGTATTTATTTAGCTTTATCTGTTTTAGAGAAAGGAGTTTTTCCAGATTAAAAATTATTAAGAACTATTTACGTTCTGCAAAGTATCAAGAACGGTTAATTGATTTATCAGTTATATCTATTGAAAATGGTATTCTAGATGTATATTAAATTAATATTTAATATTAGTGATATAATAATTAAAAATGTTGTGCCGGTCAAAGCCCGAAAAATTAATATATAAATAATTATATAATGTATAATAAGAGAGAATAATTATAATAAATCAATATTGTCTTTATATTCTATTCTCTTTGTTGTAATATAATAATCTTGTATTATAGAAAAGAGGGCTAAATTTCTTTTGCATACAAACTAATCTTAACCATGTGACGGCCCTGTTAACATTATAGTTCATCATTGTAACTGTACTTACTTGTTTCCAACTCTGTTTAAGAGTAATTGATGAAGAAGTTTCGTATAATAAATCACTATTAACAAGGATCGTTTCGACTTATTTTAAAAGACGTCAACAGTTAGAATAAACTGTATAATTCATTTTAATGAATAACACAATTTAATTTCTCTTTCCATTTATTTTTAAATGTATTTGCGAACATCGTAGGTATATTGAAAAAAGAAATTTGAAAACATTTCTTACCTGTTAAACCACGTGGAATAATTATTATGTATTGGAAACAAAAAATAAAAACAGAAACCTATTAAATTATAGTAAATTCGAAGTAACGTCGAGTCGAAGATTACACTTGAAATGAATAATAAAGAAAAAAAAAACAAAAAAAATTAAAAATAAAATTAGTAGGAAGGATGTGGCGTAGAAAATATGAAAAAATACGAGAGGAACCCATTTGTTCCTTTTATTAAACGATAATTTTCGAATAAAACGACCTCGAAGGTTGGACTTCTCTCCCTCTTTCTCTCTCTCTCTTTTTTCATTTCTGCGTGTGTGTGTGTGTGTGTTTCTATAAACATCAATCTTCGTCTCTGTCATTTAATTATTTTCGTAATTACAATGATGGTAATTAAAATTCTTAAGTTAATTTTAGAATACTGTTACGGGATTTATCGAGGAATTCGCGTTCTCATTAGCACGTATCTCATACTTAATTACTTTTTTTTTTGTTTCTTTGTTTGTTTTTTTTTTTTTTGACAAATTGTACGGCGCGAAGTTTTTATCGAGGATAGATATATTTTGTTGATAATATTATATTATTTTTTCTCCATAATTTCAAGTGTTTCGATTAAAAAGATTTCGTTTTTAAATTTGATATTTTTCCTTTTTTTTTTTTATCCGTAATATTCTCTCTCCGTGCGTTTTTATTCGGATGTCGTCGTCTTTTGTAAAATCATCATGGAAAACGTTGAGTTTACGAGTTTAGTCCTTGAAACAATTCTGCTCTCTTTTTTTTCTATATTCCCTTTTTTTCTTTTTTTCTTTTACTTTAAATCTTACCTTTAACCATTTTATTTTGTCTTTTTATTTATTAATGTTTTCGTTAGTTAAATGTAGTTTATTTCGTTTGTACAACGTTTGATCGTATTCTCGTTAAAAGTTGATGAAGATTAAAAACGATTAAATCGGTCAGTCGAATATATGCGACGGGTGTGCGTAACACACACAAACACATACATACATTTGTAATAATACTTAATTGACAGTTTTAATCGATTTTTTTTAAAGTTTATTTGTCACTCTAATATTACTGCGAGACCAATGCGATAATTATGCGCCGTCGACTTTTATTTGATGTATAACTTTTCACCAGAGATATATCATCTTTCCCCTTTTTATTTCTTTTCTCGACTTTATAAGTTGATTATTTTGTTCATTGTTTTATACGCGTAATTGAAATTTTTACGATCCTTCTTTATCAATCTTTCGTTGAATTTATTTTCTTATTCTTGTTGTACCTACACGTCCGAATACAAAAAAAAAAAATTCACGCGAGTTTGATTCCTCGAGCCAACAGTTTCCTCGCATTTTTTTTTTTGTTTGTTTTTTCTTTTTTCGTTTTTTTTTTCTTTTTTTCGTAAAAGGGTTTTTACAACAATCCTTAGGATTACGTGGACAACGTTTAATCTACTTTTTTATATTAATACAGGACGAATGAAAATAAAGGAGCAATGAGTTTTCTACATTATTTCTATCTTCTATCTTCTTTTTCTTTTTCTTTCTTTTTCTCTATCCGTTTTATTTTTTGATGATTTATAATAACTTAAATGAACGAAAGAGGAAATTGATTTTTGCTTTGATTAAAAGTATGCCAATTTATTTCACGATTGAGATATATTATCCTCTTGTTCGTTCTTTTATTTTAATTCGTCCTGTTAATTTCGGCGGTAGTATCGGAGGAAAAAAATAAGGATCAGATAAGGAAACGTATTTCGTATATGCAAATTTTTCTCCAATTTTTCTCTCGTAATATTTTCTGTTTTTTTTTTCTTTTTTGTTCTATTCTTCAATGGCGACGATTCTTTATTTTCTTTTTTTCTCTCTCTTTCTTTCTTTGTTTTTGTTTTATTTTTTTACTCTCTCGCTTTTTCCTTCTTTTATGCGCTCTCTCTCTCTCTCACACACTCTCTCTCTCTCTCTTTCTATTTTTATTTTAATTAATAGTAATTTATCTCTACCATCAAGTTTAATCGATCTTTAACATTAAATTTATCGAAATTTGGTGTTTAATTATATACTGGTCTCGGAAACAAAAATTTGATTTTTGAAAAGAGAGATGACAAAATCCATTTGATTTTTGGCTACAATAATTTAAATCAAATAATTTGTTAAATATATATATATCTTTCAAGCGAAGTTAAATAAAAAATAATAACATTAAAATAACCAGAGTCTTGGGTAAGTTTAGCGTTAAAGAAAACAAAAAGATAGTTAGATATCTTCCAATTAAAATCTACATTAAATTTTTATCGAGGAAACCAAACTTTTTTACGATTTATGTATTTGTTTTCTTTTTTTTTTTTTGTTTGCAAATAATTTTTTTTCTTCTCCTTATACTTTATTCGCTCGTTTATTAATTTTTAATGATATCTTTTTTAAGTATTTTCGAAATATTGCGACCCTGATGACACAAGTTTATTGAAATTTTTTATTCTTTTTTTTTGACGGACTTGCATTTATTGTTAGTGTAAAATTAGAAGTAAAGTAGATCGAATAATCGATCTAAATAGTTATTTCATTTTCTCTCTCTCTCTTTCCCTCTCTCTCCCTCTCTTCCTATCTCTCGCTTATTTTTTATTTTCCGTTTATTTCCGATTATTTCTAGTCGCGATATTTTTTAAATATACGAATAGTTAATCTTATTTACAACACAAACGACGAGTTCGAAGTCCACGTAGCTTAGAACAATTTCTTTCGTTTAATAATCGTTCGCCTATTTTCCGGTTTACATTGGTCAGGGTTACATCAAGTGCTTAATTGTATTATGTTTTTTGTTTTTGTTTTTTTTTTTTTGCCTTTTTTTTTTTTTTTTTTAAAAACGATACAATTCGTGGCTTTTAAGGAGAACTGTCTGTCTCCTTAAAAAAGTGAACGCAATTTAAAAATGCGATTTTTACGTCGAAAGAGACATTTTTTTTTTTTTTTTTTTTTTTTGTTTTTTTTTTTCCATTTATTTAATAATAATTATTTATTATTTTTCTTTATTCTCTCATCGTTTTTCTTTAATCATTAGTCTTACATCGTACGAAAACAAGGAAAACAAAGACAATTTTTTTATTCGAGTAAAATAATTTAGAGGAAGAAAAGAAAAATTGTAAACTAACCAATCGATTATCTACTAACCCTTTTTTTTTTGTTCCTTAATCACACACACATTTTCATAATAACTTTGTTTTTTCTTTTTTTTTTTTTTTTTATCGAGGAAAACGTAAGAATTCGTCTCGTGAATTCTAATCGTTCTACGCATAATTATTGTTAAACACGAATTGTAATAATAATAATAATAATAAAAAAAAAAAAGAAGATTATTTTTTATCTAATGTATATATATATATATATCGTACAAATTATCGACGACGAGACAATGAAATGATTTTTGTCTTATACCACATCCATCGCATCTTCTTCTTCTTCTTCTCCTTCTTTTTTCTTATTATTTTGTTTCCCTTCTTTATCATACTCTTCCTTATCGGATATATTATATTTTTTCTTTTGTTTATTTAATTAAAACTCTCGGGAGAATTTTGTTTGTATGCTTGTTGTAATGCATGTTATCGTAAATGCTTGTATGACGTACAAAAAATGATAAATTCTTAAAGTCGCATGAACCCAGTTTCTGCGATTGGGTATAACGTTTAAAAATTCATTTTCTTTTTATGTATATATAATATTGGAAATATTTCGAAGAGCTTAAAAGATGGTACGAATTTGTAAACAATAATTTTCTTTTGCATACATACATATGCATATATATATATATATATATATTCCAATCTGTGTCGATAATTATAACAGTGGATTGTAAGTTAAAATATATTTAGAATAAAATAATCGATATTATTATTTATATGTTAATATATAAGTAATTGTAATATCACAAATAAATGATAAAATTAATATTTTCATTTTTTTTTCCACTTACAATTAGTCCACTGTCATAATTAACGATACATGTACATACCATTAATTTATTTGATATTAAAATGAGATTTATATTATTTTAATAAATCACCAAATAATTAGTATAATTATAATTTATTTGACTAATTTATATATTTGATAATTAAAATGATTTATATATTATTTTAATGATTCATCAAATAAATTATATTATAATGATGATTTATTAAAATAATATAAATCATTTTAATTATCAAATAAATTAGCATAATTTGTCGACTTATAGGACACTATCATAATTACCTACCGGCACATATGTATATGCATTTCAAAGATATAATTGTTTTTAACCCAAGCTCATTAGCACAGAAAACACACGATCGTTAATGTTATTAAATTAATTCTACCTGTACGAACGTCACATGTACGGGGTATCTCAAAATATATGCGCATAACTTTAGGGATTATGGTTTCAGTAAGTTAAAATAAAAAACAAAAAAAAAAGTTCATGTTTATCCGATATGACACTATTGTTTCTAAATTATAGTCGTTTTTGCATTACATGTGTTGTTACATGATTTTCATACTAATAGTTCGATTAATCTTAATCCAAAACAATTGTCAGCAAAATGCAAAAAAAAAAAATAGTTGCTATTCTTAAACGAGTAAAAAGATCGTTTGGTAACATGCATTGAAGTCGTACAGTGTCCACTTCGAAAATACTTTATAGAAAAATCATTTAACACACAAAAATGGATATAATTCGGAAACAAGGTCATATTGGACGTATGATTGATTTTATGTATTTTTTTTCTTTCTTATTTTAGCATATTGAAAGCACCCTTTAAGTTATGCCCACATATTTGATAACACTCTGTATATGCAAACACGTATGTGTATGTAAATATGTGTGTACGTATATACGTAACATACATACACACATACATATATACATGTGCACGTATCTGTATATTTCTCTGACGTCAATTCGTTTAACCAATTAACCGTAAATTGTGGACGCTAAGATTAGTTGGAACGTCGTTATAATTAACAGTTCATAAAGATCAGATTGTTTAACGATAAATATAACAACAACAATCAACGAAAATAAACAAAATTAATTAATTAATTAATTAATTGAGATAATAACAGAGATATAGACCGATAAAAGGAACGACCAATATTTATTTCTTATCTTTTTTTTTTTCATTTTAAATTCGTACGATCGTTTTAACATTTTCCATTCTTATTCCAATAATTATTATTATTATTATTATTATTATTATTATTATTTGTTATTATTATTTATTATTATTATTTATTATTATTATTATTATTATTATTATTATTTTTCTTTTTTTCTTTTTTACTCCTGCATGTACACACATTCTATAAATTCGGGGGGGATGCAATAGATTATGCGATATTTTTTGTGTTTATGTATGTACGTGTGTATGTGAGTACTCGAGTATTATAAAAAAAGAAACCAACAAAAAAATAAAAAAAAAAATTAAAAAAAAAGGGAATTTTCTTCTATAGAGTTCTCCGTCGACGTTTATTTTTTTACTTTTTTTTTTTTTATTCCTATATTGAAATCGATTATTTAAAAATCGTGGTGTGGGGTGGGGTGGGAGGGGAAATTGTTCACACATTTTCGAAATACTAACGAGTGGTTTGCTATTTAATTTTATGTATATTGCGATAATATTATGTAGACAGGAATACGGCGAACTTTCTTTCCATCTTTTTCAATTTCTTTCATATTGTATGTATTATTTTGTCCATTTATTTCTTTACCACTTGCGCACAAGTTCCATTTTTTTTACATCAACGATTTCATATCGTTTTGTGTTATTTGTTAATTTTTTATCATGGTTTTCTTTTTTCTCTTTAACTTCAGATGATAGTACTGTACCACTTACAATAACTGCATGTGCGTGTTACGTGTGTGTGTGTGTATTTGTGTGTGTGTGTGTGTTATTTTTTTTTTTTTTGTTTTTTTTTATATCATAATATTTTTTTTTATTTATATACCGTACGTTCTTGTATTGTACTATATACATTGTATACGATTTTGTATTTTTTTTCTTCTTCCTCCTTTCTTCATTTATTTATTTTCTTTCTTACTTTTTTCTTTTGAAGGATTTTACAACGTACGATTAATCAAAATGCGATTAAAATGTCTTTTTATCGTTTTTTTTTCTTTCTTTTTTCTTTTTTCTTTTACTCTTTTCTTAATACTGATTTCTCCGTCCTATGTCGATGAAAGTGCATGACTTAATTTCATTTACAATTAAATCGAGATTTGATTTGATAAAAGGATGCGCGGTACGAATGTAATTCGTATATCATTCGAATATTATTTATAATTTGCAACGCGTTTTTTCGTTTACCTTTTTTCTTTTTTTTTTTTTTTTCTTTTTCTCTTCGAAACGTTCATATCCAACTGTAATCTATGTACAGACGCGTTACGAATCATTAAAAAAATTTTTCTTTTTTCTTTCACATTCTTTCTTTTTTTCTTTCTTTTCCTTTTTCTATACGTGTGCGTATGGCGTGTACGTGTGCTTTCTTTTTTTTTTTTTYTTTTTTYTTTTCTTATTTTTTTTTTTTGGTTTGCTCGCTTCAAATGTGTTTGTTAGTTAATTAGTTTGATTTCGGTTGTTTTCGAGTACGTTCGTAAACACGTGAAAAAAATTTACAAAGCGAATTTTTTATCGTTAGATTTTATTTAAAAATGATTTATGTTAGTTATCCACCGTCGACCAATCCTCGACTATGATTGATTAATGAGAGACCAAGAAAAAGAAATTAAAATAATCGATGCAATTTGGTGACCAAAAATTTGTCGGTACCGTTGGTAGTATCGAATTGTCGAATTTTTAATGAATTAAAAGTTTGTAAAAAAAAAGTTGCATTTTATTGGTCGTTCATATTTTCATGACCATGTGAGCGTACGTAATGCAAATATACATACAAGAATACGAATACTCGTATATGTACTTTTTTTAAACCCGATATATTTCTTTCACTATTTCGACTTTTAATAATGACAATTTTTTTTGACGAAACGAATCACGTGTATTTTTATTACATTGTTATAATTAGTTTCATTCGCGAAATACTCTCTTTGTATATATGTATATATAATATGTATATACATACACAAATTTTCTTCAAATGATTAATCAAAATGGAACAGAAAATGATTTGATTAATTTAAATGAAAATACGTGATTGAGTATACAGTTTGTTAGTTTTTGTTTTCCTTGTTTTATTAATTAAAGAACAGATCTTCGAGTCATCTTTTTTTTTTCCTAATGGCCGATCCAAATTGTTGCCCGTTGGACGTAAAATTGGAAAATGTACTTTTCCCATTAACGGAAGTCAGAATTTGAAATCTTTTTTTCCTTTTTTTTTTTTTTTCCAGATCGGAGGAATGATATTTTCTTGTTTCAGCGTGTTTCAAAGCCAAACAAATATTGCAAAAGCTTTTATCACGAGAAACGAATGATCGATCGATCGATCGTATGGATCATTCGTTAACCAATTCGCTGTGATACATTTTTTGTGTCAGGTTTTTCCTCTTTTTTTTTTTGTTGTTGTTATTTCCAATTTTGTAAACCCCGAACTGTAAGCTGAACGAACGAACGTATTCGTATTCAACATTGTTTTTTTCTTCTTTTGCTTTCCCCTTCTCGACAAAAATCATTTTCCACGTTAAACCGGTAAAAAAAAAAAAAAAGTAACGTTCGAGCTTCGATTTTTGCTGCCTTTTTTTTCAGCATTGTTCATATTTTTTGTCTGTCCTTGATAAATCTCTTTAACATCGATTCAACGAAAATGGTCTATGACATTTTTCTTTTCTTTCCTACTTTTTCTTTCCTCCTTATTGATTTATTTATTTTTAAACAGTTAACACTGTATCTCCTTTAATTTTCTAAATATATACAACGCGTTATGCGTGTCCGAGGATCAACGTAACAATTCGTAAACAATTATTACGAAGAAAAAGTTCCACCAAATTGGATCGGCAACGAAATGGCTTATACTTTTTTTAAATTCATCCATTTGTTTGCGTTTGTTAGTTTGTGTGTATGTGTGAGTGTCTCTTCCTCCTCTCTCTTTCCTTCCCTTCCTATCTCTTTCTCTCTCTCTCTCTCTCTCTCTCTCTCTCT
>NW_014569571.1:622725-723172 GCF_001313835.1 Polistes canadensis
TCTCTCTCTCTCTCTCTCTCTTTTAGTTGCTCTTTTCTCCATCCAACCTTATCCAATTACAGTTGACTGATTGCCATGTAGATTGCATAAATTCTTCTTAGATCTAACGTTTATTCTACAACACATTATTCAACTTTCATCGAAGTTTCATCGTCTATTTTTTTTTAATACTAATTTTTTTTACTCTCTTTCTCTCTCTCTCTCTCTCTCTCTCTCTCTCTCTTTTTCTCATTCTCCGTTCATCTTTTCTTTTTACTTCTCGTTTAAAATTTTTGTATCACATTATTTTTTAATGAGAATTTTGTATTTTTCCAAACCCCTTTCTCTCCCACCCTTCCTCACACCCCTCCCGTCATTCCCTCTTTCCTTTCTGTCTCTCTCTCTCTATCTCTTTCTGTCACTCTTTTTCTCTTTCTCTCAGATTAAACACAGATTTTTTGTTTGTTATTTGTTCGTTTGTTTGTTTGTTACGGAATATGGAATAAATATTTTGCTCTTTTTTTTTTTTTTATCTTCTTTTCTTTATTTTCTCTTCCCTTTTTACTCACAATCAGTTTTTTTTTTATTTTTTTTTTAATTTTTTTTTTGGTTATTTTTTTGTTTTGTTCAAACACGTATATACATATGTACGATTCCATTCATTCTCTCATTTTCTAAACTCGACCAACGATCGACACATGACCGTTGGATTTTTTTAATCCTATCCGAGAAAATACAATTTTTCGCGTATCCTTTTTTCTCATTGGTTGGCTTTTTTTTTTCTTTCCCTTTTTTCCGTTTCTTTTCTTCTTTAACTCACAGCGAAGAACGATTTTCGCTTTATCGCGCGACGATTAATTTTTTAATTTATATTCGCAACTTTATCGTGCGAGATTTCCAGTCTCGTGGCTTTTTTTGTTGTTGGTTGATGGAGCTTTTAAAAAAATTGAGAGAGAGAGAGAGAAAGAGAGAAAGACGAAATGAGAAAAAGAGAGAAAAGTGGGTGGTTGAGGGGGACAAAAATATGAATTATTTTAACCGGTATCTGTCGTTTCATTTTTTGAGTCTGGTCGCCATTTTTGTTAAAAATTCTTACCCATTTTCTTTGCACATTTCCTTAGAAACGTCAACAAGACGAGATACGAAAAAAGAAAATACGAGAGGATTGGGATAGGAGATAGAGAGAAAGACATAGAGAGACAGAAAAAGAGATGGGGAGAGGAGGGTGGGGGGAGAGAGAGAGAGAGAGAGAGTTCATTATCAGAGATAGTCTGGTCTCCTGATTTCTTTCATCCCTTTCATTTTTTTCTTTTTTTCTCTTATCTTTTTAGTCTTCATTTATTTATTTATTTATTTATCTTTATTTTTCTTTTTTTTCCTTTTTTTTTTTTTGTCGTTATACCTTATTTGATTTTAATATTATTTTGTAACGAAATCCATTTAGTTTATCATTTTCCCATAATTAGTTTTCTTTAGAAAGATCTTTTTTTTTTCCACTCCCTTTTTTTTTTTTTTTTTCATCCGATGTCCGTCTTTCGAATGACGATCACGAGACTGGAAATCTTACGATTGTATACTTATATATTTATGTATATATTTATATATACGCATATATAAAGGATTCACTGACTGCAATAACGAATTACTTGTCTCAATACGTTAGGTTTATAGTATTTATAAACTTATATGCATTGTAAATTGTTAACAGGCCGTGGCTATACAGGGCCCACTGCGTTGATTTCTCTTCAGTCTCTGTGGCACGCGGTCTTCCGAATGTGTACTTGTGTATTTGTGTGTGTGTGGTGTGTTATTTTATTTGTTATATTTTTTTTTGCGTGTACAAATGTGCAGTGTATTTAAGTGTTAATAGATGTATTATTTTTGTATATATCAACGTGTACGTGTGTGTGTGTGTGCGTGTATTTGTGTATCCAAATATGACGCGTGTCCCTCGAACCCTCAACTCTCGGTACTTGTATGTTATATCGTCTCGAGAGCATGATGACACCAGCATATATGTGTGTGCGGTTTAATCAATGTGTGTGTTCTGTGTGTGTGTGTTTTCCGTATACTTCTCACGTTGTCTTTTGATGGAAGAAAGGCAACGCAAGAGTTCCATCACTTTCACGTCCGAACAACTTGTCCCACACCGATATTCCTTCATGTTTTCTTCTTCTTCTTCTTCATCATCTTCTTCCATATCAGCGTCGTCACCGAATTCTTCTTCATCTTCATCCTCCCCCTCTTCCTCCTCTCTCCGTTTCCTATTCTTTTATACTTTCTCTTTCTACGTCCGCCGTTTCCATTTTCGATAGAATTAAATCATTCCCCCTTGGACTTCCTCGCGTGGTCTGGTGTGACCGACGAAATTGGCCAAAGAACATTCGTTTTCAAGCAAGATAGAGTAGTTTGTTTGTTTCTTATTCTTGTTCTTTATATCATGCCTCAAATTTTGATGACCTGTATTTCATTCCATCAATGAAACTAATCTCGTTCATTCGATATCTATTTTGTCTATCTATCTATCTATCTATCTATCTATCTTTCTTTCATTCATTCTTCCATTATTCCTTGATCTTGATCCACTTTCTTACATTTTTTTTTTTTTCTCTTTTTGTCGATTCTCTTCTGCCTCGCAGTCGGAACGCATCTCACTAATTCGAATCCACGGAATCCTCACCTCGAAAGAGGTACGTGGACCAATAGGCTAGGTTGAAGAGGATGAACATGAGAGGAAAGGCTGCGCGCGATATAAAGTCGATTCTAGCGCTACCTTTGGCCTTGCAGGTGAACCACCCGCGGGGTAACAAACCCCAACAGCACCTTCCGGTATGAGCCGAAGAAAATTGTGGGAAACGATGAAAACGTTGAGGTGGTGCCGGCCTAACGGGTGCCGACGGTGGCGATGGGGTCGCCGTTCTCGACGACGGTGACGGCGAAGCCGATTGCGACGATCTCGTCGAGCTTCTACAGGAATGCTTGGAGTTTCTCGGCGAGTAGCCACGATCGTCTTCGAACGTTTGTACGGGCGAGTACGACGGTCCTGTGGGTGCTTGTTGGGGTGGTAGAGGTGGTGGTGGTGGTGGTGGTGGTGGTGCCTGTAGCATTTGTTGTTGCACTCTATGACGATGACGGCGACGTTCTTGTTGGTGATGGAGATGGTGGTGGTGGTGATGGTGGTGGTGCTGTGGCTGCTGCTGCTGCTGCGACGGCTGCACCGACTGTAACAACTGTTGCCGATGCCGTTGCCGATGCCGTTGCTGCTGCTGCTGCTGCTGCTGTTGTTGTTGTTGTTGTTGTTGTTGTTGTTGTTGTTGTTGTTGTTGTTGTCGATGTCTAGGACGTGAACGATGTGTGTTTCCGTAGGAATAATGATGGGGATGGCCGCGAGCCACGTCCCTTGATCCGAGCGCTTCCTCGTCGAAGTTTACTGGCCCCCCACTTCGTCCCGAAACAGGTACGTGGACCAGTACGTTAGGTTGAAGAATGCGAATACGATGGGAAAGAATATTCGTGATATGACGTCGATGCGCTTGGACCTCGTCGGGAACTTGGACAGCCACGACCTGCAGCAGTTTTTTTTTCGCGGTGGCATATGTAGTTCGCACGGCTGCATTTTATCCATCGACATGGAATCCTCCGGGTGTTGGACTAGAGGCTTCTGAAAGAATTCGGTCGGTATTGAGCCGTTAGTCGACCGAGCTTATATATTTCCCCATTTTCTTTGTCTTCTTTTGTTTTCTTTATCTTTCCTGGCCATCGAGCGGGTTTTTATCTTTTTTTTTTTTCTTTTTTTTTTTTTCTTTAATTTCATATATTTGCCGTCTCTCATCCGTTAATTCCCGCTCGACTGCCAGAATCAATCGTGCCAGGAACATTTTATTCATACTTTTTCTTCCCTTCCAATCCTTGAACGGATTCTCGATCGAAATAAATGCACTGAGAGATAATCAATTTCAACCCTTTTTTGATGATTATTAGAATGGTACATTTTTAACTATTCTAATATTTCAATAACGTATATATATATATAATCAAGAGAGCAAACCTTTGTCCATATAATTAATTCGTCCATATCTGCAGCTTATTGCTATATAATATTAACGCATTCGCGATTGCATATTTTGTCATTGGAATATTTCAATGAAATTAATGACAACAAAATATTTTATTACGATTGATAAAAGATGTATAGAGAATTTGATCAACTTTTTCGATCATTAAAATTAGATCAATTTATCGAGGAAAAAAAAACAAAAATTTCAAATAATTTATTCGATATTATCGATCTTCTTGATAATTATTTGATATTAATGATTGTTTCGAAAATGCGTTAATTGTTATTGACAGTTAATTCGTAAGAAATATCATCAATGATGGATACTGACCATAGCGAAATTCGCTGAACTGTCCGCGTCGAGGATCTCCGATGTTGGATCAACCGAGGAAGAATGTTCCATCTCGTTCGGTGGAAATTTTTTGTTTATGTTATCGCTGTGCATGTCGCTACGCGACGCATAATTCACCAAAGCAAATTCGAGAAGTGCACTGAACACAAAGGTCAGGCATACCCCTGTCCAAATGTCGATGGCCTTTGTGTAGGAGACTGGTGGCAGTGAGGCATTTATTCCCGATGTTTGCGTGGCCATCGTCAGTAGTGTCGTCACGCCTGAATAAACATACAAAATTATCCAATTAACCTTTGCTTCCCTATGCGCTCCTCTACTCGATCTACGACGATGCGAATGGTCGTCCTTCTATCTATCTATCTATCTCTCTCTCTGTCTCTTTCTCTTTCCTCGTTTCGAGAATCAATAACATGATATTGAAGGGCCAATCCTTTTTTGATTTTTCTTTTTCTCTTTCCTTTCCCACTTTTTTCAATTCGTTCCAATTATAACCCAAGATCTTTCGTAAACTAATTTTTGTTTCTTTTTCTTTCTAATTTAAGCCCTTTCAAAATAGGTTGACGTATTCGACAAATGTAATGTCAAGATATTCGCGAAAAATGTATTTAAGATTTTGTTGAAATATTGTGAGTCCAGTGCAATTCCATCATAAGGGTTGAAAATTCGAATTCTAGAGATTTGATATATTATTTTAATCAAATAAATATAAAATAGAATTTTGTGTAAAGATATTTATATAATTTATATTAAAATACTGGCATTGCATTGTATTATATATAGTGTATATAATAGTTGAGGTTAGTGGTATAGTAGTTAGAGTAATTATATTAAGATATATTAAGTCTATTTATATTAGTTTTCTATTATATGTTCAGTTAGTTGTAAGTTGTATATTAATACGGAGAAATAAGGAAATATAATAAATGTTTGTAAAGGTAACACAGACTCTTCAAACTCGTAAAAAGGAGAGTAATAAAAACACATTTTGTTTATTAAAATATGAAATAATAAAATATATCATTAGTAATAATTGGCGAGATATATTATTATTCTTGGATTATATTATTAATCTTGGATATGTTTTATGAATATAAAATTTGCGTGTTGGGTTTGGGACGAGCTTGCTTGTTGGCTTAAGGACTAATGATTGATTCATACTACTAACCTAACGATACTCGAGCCGGTACAGCACTTTGATCCAGCCAGAAAGAGACCCAGGAGACGATGACAAGCATGCAGCAGGGGATGTAGATTTGGATGAGATAGTAGCTGAATTCTCTTTTGAAGAGGAGATCTACTTTCAGGCAACTGTACTCTCCTGAAAAAGAAAACAAGTAACGACAAATTTCATTATTAATGAAAACTATTAAATTATAATTATTCGTATAATCAAAGATTTAAACAACTAACCGGTATTTGTTTTACTGTTGCAATAATCAGTTAGAAATTTTTCTAGAGTGAACCTAGGCAGGTGTAAGTTCTTAACAACCTGGACGGGATCACCTTGTTTCCAAAGGAAGACCAAATCTGTAGTCGTCCATCCATCTAAACGTACAAACAAATTTTTGATTAATGAAAACAAACAAACAAACACGTTTGTTTAGTTTTTTCATTGAAACTTACAGCTGGCCATGCGTAGAGAGCAAATTTGTTTGTCCAGAGGATACAATTTCAAATTCATGGGACACGAAAGTGTCAATGATATCCTGCAAAAAGTAACGTGAAAATGTTAAACAATGATGACTTATTTATATATCGTTTTAAAAAAAAAACAAACTTATTAGGATTGCGAATATAGAATAGAGTTTATTTCACGTACGAGGATGAGAAGAAATATTTTGTTAGTTTAAAAGAACCTACCGTATACTGTAAAGAACCGAACCATTTGGAAAGATTCGTATATAAACGTTGGGCATAATAATGTTATGAAAATGACCCTCCTTTTCATTTGCAAAGAATAAATCCGGCATCCATACGCGATTAGCTTCTGTTAATGTTAAATATTTCAGTCGATCTGAAAAAGGCACAAAACTTATTTTCCGTATCAACATTTATTATTTACTACGTAACTGGTGTATATTACGTGCATATATGTATATTTGAAAAATATCACAAAAGAAATAAAAACGCGTCAAACGAATTTTTTTTGTATACAAAATCATTAAAATAAAGTTTGTGTGTTTTTTTCCTTTTTTTCGTACCTTTGAAGTCATTAAATTTTAGTCTCTCGTCAATCCATTGTTCCCGAAATGTTAATTGTACGGAGTATTCCTGTAGGCACATAATCGTATTTTAGAAACATTGAGTTAAACAAAGTTACTACGCCCACGTCAAACTTGTTTTATTGAATTTAATACACGTAAGATCTGTCTCGAGCAAGAAAAAAAATCAAAAATATTGACAGAGAAATAATAAAGAGAGTACTACCCCGTTTTTCGTTTTCTTTTGTTTTTTTGTATTTTTATTTTTAATTAACAGTTACATTTAACGTTTTAGTATTTCGATTGTAATTTTCAATGAAAACATCAAACGAACGTATTAAAAAGAAAGTTAGCGACAAGTCCACCGTTAAAGTTAAATTTGATACGCCATACGATAGTTTTTCGTTTATTTAATCATCGAATTTACTTAAATAAATATTGAATTTCTAAAGTACATACACGCGCGAAATGGAAACATTTGTATATAAAGCGCGAATCGTTGTTATAATTAATAGATTAAAATTTCATCGAATTACCCGAGAACGTTCTAGACAAAAATTAATTGATAATTAGAAAGCGCATTAACTATATTTAATTTTTTTGAAATACAAGAGAGAGAAATAAATCAAGCGAACGAGAATAAATAAAACGTTATTGTAATTTACTGATGTTAACATTACAATATTGTCGTATAGATACAAAAAAAAAAAAAAAGAAATGAATTTTCATTTTTATTTAAATGAAAATTCTCTTTAATTTGCGCATCTCTACTACAGCAAAGATTTAGCATTCATTTTGTCACTAAATCGATAAATCGGCCTACTTTATAGCGAAAAACCATTCAACAGTAATTTCGGTGACCTCGTTAACGCCATTAACAAACATACCACATGTTTGCCGCGATCCTTTGTAATTCTCCTTAATGATTTATAAATTTGTCGCGAGAATCGATCTGATTATTTTTTTGTTTTATTTTTTTTTATTTAAATTTTCTTTTTTTTTTTTTAATTATTTTTTTCCAAAGTATAAAAGCAAATAAATGTTACGCGAACATTTTTTTTTACTTTCATAGATTTCAACGTTTAATTATTTTAATGGATTAAGCGAAAAGTTAAGATCGTTCTTAATTCTTTGTAAATCTTCCTTTAAGTTAATACGACCATAAAAATCGTCCATTTCATTTTTCTACCACTCCATCTTCTTCTTCATATCGAATCGTTAAAATGAAATGAAATAATGCAACGTTCATTCCCATCTCTGCTTCTTTTTTCTACTTTTTTTTTTTTCCTCGTTAACTCGGTCAACGTTCTCTTGAATGGTCACTTAACTTGACGCTGTTGAAATGTCATTGGCGTCTTACTTTTCTTTTTCTTTTATTATTTTTTTTCTTTTTTCTTTTTCTCTTTTATAATCCAATAGAATCGGATTTTTTGTGTGCAGGATCAATCCTCAATTGCTGTGATAATTGATACTGCACTTATGTTAAATGTTATATACTAAAAATAATATAGATTATAAATATATTTATTAATATAAATATATGTATAAACTATATATTTTCTACGTTTTATAAAATTTTTTTCAAAAAAAAAAAAAACAAAAGAAAATCACTGTACCTTTCTTAACAAATACTTAGAAACATTAATTCAACAATAATATTTTCTTATCGATAATCAAACAATTTATATATATATATATATAAATATAAAAAAAAGAAAAATACATAAAATTTGACGCCAAAATTCGTTTCGTTCGAGCATAGAATTATTTAATTTGTTGTTTTTTAATTTGAAATTTTATAAAATAAAAACAGAAGATAAAATGATAGAACAATTGCACGCAAAATAAACGAATGCAAATTAATTTTCGATTAAATCAAATCATTAATTACATTTCGCGAGATAACAAAAATTAAATATTTTTATTCTTTTAATTAAACCGAGACAAAAAAGAGATATTTAAAAACAACAAGTTACCGTTTGACGTCAGCTTTTATATATATATATATCGGTTAATTTAAAAAAAAAAAAAAAAAGAAAAGAGGAAAAAATTGTTACAAATCAGCGAAACGTAATTTTCCGTTTGCAGCGACTAGGGTGAAACGATGAGAGGGAAAAAAAAACGGAACATAAATAAATCACACTGTGGCTGTGATGAAGTTGGCAAGGATAGCAAGAGAAGTGGATGAGGATTCGTTGAATAATACATTTAAGCTCGCTCGTAGGCAGGATGAGAAATACAAGAAAGTGGAGAAAAAATAATAGACGGGGAGAATAAAGATGGCCGTCGAATAATACTGGGCTCGTTTTTTTTTTCTTTTTTTTTTCCCCCATTAAATAATACCGTACTTTTTTTTGCAAATAATATATTTTTGTTTGTAGGAGCTTTTTTTTTTTTTTTTACAAGAACACGATTTAACTTTATTATATCAAACGTTTTTTTTTTCCATTTTATCATAAATAAATTTTATCTATATATGAAAAATAAATGTTCATAATTTACAAGGCTTTTAAAAAAGAAGACACATTTTTTTTTATAATATAAAAAATAATTATATTTAATATCATTATATATATATATATAATATGATATAAAGATTCCATGATTGTTGAATAATAAATAATACGACGATGTTCATAAACTTTGGTAGAGTTAATCGATTTGACAAATAACCCGTTCATGCATTATATATGTATTACGCGTTTGCAAATCCAGATATCCCAAAGGGCATATTTTACAAATAAGCGGAAGGCTCATTTGGCTTGCTAGTTATGTTTGTTTATTTTTCTTTCATTTTATTAATGATAACGATCATTGTGTATTGATCGTTCGTCAAAGGTACAGTGATTTTATTTTCTTTCTACCTTCTTTCAGGTAGATCTTGTTTCTCGTGTTTTTTTCTTTATTTCGTATTGTTTTTTGTTTTTCCTTTTTACTTTTTTTTTTACTTTATCCAAAGAGTACAAAAGTGTACGTGTCGACTACTCCGTGGAAGCGGAGAAGCGACAGAGAAAGAAAACAAATAAAATCAAAAAAGTTGTTCGTGAAACATGGCGGGTGTTGTGTGTTGGGTAGACAAATTATTTTCAGAAACTTTTTGTTTCTTATTACTTTGATTATGGTAAAAAGGGATTGATATTAATACAAATATATATATAGATATAAAAGAGATTAAAAAAGTAAGCATTCCATGGCGGGATCGTAAAGGGGGGGGGGAAGCGGGATGGCCTCGTACCTTTAAAGGATTTTCTTTCGAGGAAAAAAAACAATACTGTGGATAGAATAAAATTTGGGTTACGCACAATTTGTGTATGTTCTTATTCCTTTTTTTTTTTTTTTTGTTTAACAAGCAGAAATAATGGAAACTATCAAACGTGCATAAGTGTGCAAATTGCGAGGCATTTGTCTATTAGATAACATACACTAGCATAAGAGGCGCATATATAAATAAACATACACACGACATAACGTGTCGTACGATTAGTATTACACTAACGAAAAATATCTGTAATATTAACGATTAGCTCTTAGAATAAAAAAAACGATTATTATTATTTAAATATTTTATCTATTAAAATATACGAATATATATATACATATATAACGTATATTTTATACACATATACGCACACATTGAATAATCGAACATAAGCACTACGAAAGAAAATAATTCATGCATAATATTGGCTCACGGGTTCACAGTTATGATCCAGCTTCGGATGGACCGTCCATAGGCTGCGTTCCGTTTGTACCCTATTTCAGAGGGGGTGGGGGGTGGGGGAGGGAGAAGTGCTTCCACCTTTTTTCCTCTGGTTTTCTGCTTTTTTCGATTTTTTTTTTTCTTTCTTTCTTTCTTTCTTTCCTTTCGAATTAATTTTGTGCGATTCTATCGCTAATTGATTCGGATAAATTCATTCATTGAAAAATGTTCATTTGCTTTAATATTATATTGTTTTATCTACGAAGGGTGTGGGGGTACAGTCTCGTGAATTTCAACAAATTTCTCTATGAACCAATCCGTTTTTTTTTTTTTTTAGTCGATTTTTTTAATTTATCATATATTATATTTACTTTGTGTAGTTTATTTGTTATTAATTATAATAATGTTTCGTTATAGAATTTGGTTTTGTAATTACGTGCTCGTTCGTTCGTTCGTTCAATTTCCGCAACTCGTGTTAACTTTTCGAAAATTTCTTTCCTTTTTTCTCTCGCTTTTTTTTTGTTTTTTTTTTTTTCAGTTACTTTATTAATTTGCCTCTTTTTTTTCATTTTGATTCCACCAAAGTACGAAAAAGAACAAGTGCGCGAAGGGAGTTTTATTTTTTTTTTTTTATGTTTATCCATTCGCATTAACATTAGCAAAAGGGGAAATAATCCGCACATGTTTGCGTTACGTTGGAATTTTAGTATAATAACAAAATTCGTAGTTGTGTTGGTATTACGTAATCGTACAAATTGTAGCTCTTTAATTATCGTTCAGACATTTCTTTCCCCATTTTGTATCCCCTCAATCCGTGGTTAAATATTTTTCATTTAAATTTGTACGAACGAATAATGTAATTTTTAAAAACTCTACGCAAAATGTAGCCGAGGTTTTTCTAATTTATGGACATTAGTCGGATATTGGTTATAGTATGACGCATTGTACGGATACTGTATAAATGACTATAAGTAACCTGATGGGGATTGATTTAATGTTACTCGTTGTTAATATTTTATAGTAAGCAAAGTTTTATGAAACGAAATTGTGTAATAATATTTTATCATTATTTCCCCGTTAACGTGTTTTAAAATTAACTGGACAAATAATTCGAGTTCGTAGTAGAGAAATATTTTATTATATGCTATTAGAGTGTAGTATTTTAGTATGCAGTTTAATTAATTCATGCAAAATAAAAACGATTATAAGTGAAAGATTAATAAATCATGAAGCGAAATATTTTCTTTGGTATTAATATTTCATATTTTTTTTTTTGCATGCGTAACTTGAAAACGTTTTGATTATGTTTGAAAAAAAATTCACGATTAATCCTTTATTTCTGGATGAAAATAAACTTAGGTATTTTTTTGTCTCTCTCAAAAATATGTATTTTCAAATTTAAATATGAATTTTATTGAAATTATTATAACCAAATTTATGGATTAGAATGATCGATGGAATTTGAACGTGCTAATTAATTATACATACGAATAAATATTCCCACGATTTTTAAAATATTCTAATAACAAAAAATGCGGAAGAGAAATCAAAATTAAATGGTGCACGAGTATTGGAAACGAACTTCGAACATTTTGTAATCAAACTTTCATTATTCTTTTTTTTTTTTTTTTGGAAAGCAAATGATAAACGGATCGGTAACGATGAATCAAAATTCTTGTGATTAATAATATCATTCGTTCTTTGAACTAGTCGATGTCATAATTCGTTGGTATTAAAAAAAATATATATATATATGTATATAGAAAAGAAAAAAAATAACTATATCTCGTTTTAGTTAATTGTCAATGAAAAAGCAGCGGAGATTTCTCAAAAATATCGATGATTCAAAATGATTTGAACGACCTAAAGTGAACAAAAAATACACACTTCATGTATCTCTTCAAAAACATTAAAAAACAACATGATATTTGTTATACAAAAATCCTATTCCTTCGTTTATCTTTTTATTTTATTTTTGGAATTTTCTGTTCATATATTTCCGTAAGAAAAAAGCCCCCAAAAATTGTATATTTCTTCGTTTATACTCTTGTATTGTTACCTCAATTTTCTGATCATAGATTTCCGCAAGAAAAAAGACCAAAATTGTTTTTTTTTTAAATCGTCAATATTGTTCATCTTACACATTTTACATATAAATATAAAATAGCGGAATATATAAAATAAGTGCTAGAGTAAAATGAAACCATCCACCAATCAAGTCCATACACACAAATAGAAGTCCAATACATCCAAAACATATATAGACCGTTTATTATGAAAGTGTTGGAAGTCGATTTTTGAAAAAAAAATTATTGATAAAACATCACTTAGATGTTTCAGTTATAATTATACTGGTAATTATGTATGTGGATTACTAAAAGACAAAAAAATATTAAAAATTTATTCAACAATATAAATATATACTTTTAATATCAAATAAATCATAAAAAATTCGTTTTTACAATTCATTCATTTAATCCACTTTCATAATTATCAGCAGGATTGATATAAAAATCCTCTCAATTTTTCTTCACAAATTTACTTACACCACATTCACAAAAAATGGTCTTTATATATAGATATAAATATATTTATAATATATAATAAATAACATGTATGTATTTATCGTTTCAATACTCATAAACGAATATATACATATATGCTTGTATGATGCGTGTATATTAAAATACATAATACATATATATCCTTGATATCAGAATAAATATTATAAAAAGTTTTTGTTTGCAGCATATGTAAAAAGGAAGACATAAAGTACATATATATATAATATATATACACACACATATAACATATAAAAAAAAGAAAAGAAAAACGTAGAATGAAAAATGATCAGGCACAGAGAGACAGTGAGCGCATTCTCGACACATACGTTAGCCCAATTTCAAGCTAGATAGATAGATAGGTAGATATTATAGATAGATAGATGGATAGATAGATAGATAGATGTTCCATCAAAAATACAACGGCTTATACATATACATATATATATATATATATATATACATATCCATATAAATATATATATATATATATATATATGTGCACACGCATAGGTATATAGTAATATATATCTTTCTATATATAAAGTATATACATATATATGTGTTGTAATGCGCGCGTTATATCACAAACTTAAATCAGCGTGTATTTCTCGAGGGAAATCATAGGTTGTATATATGTATATATTTAGTTGGTAGTATCGTGGTAGTGACAGCTTAGAAAAAAAGGTTGCCGTGTGCACGCGCAAGTATAAGTGTATATGGTTAGTGTTTGAGAAAAAGAGAGAGAGAGAGAGAGAGAGAGAGAGAGAGAGAGAGATAGAAAGAAAGAGAAGAAAGTAGTAGGGAAAGGTTTATGAAGAGCATAAAAGTAGGAAAAAAGAGTAAAAGAGAAAGAGAGAGAGAGAGAGAAAGAGAGATAGAGAGATATACAAAAAGAAGGGTCGGGGAAGGTGGGGGGGTAAAAAAGAGCGCAAGAGTCGAAGTCGACAAAGGTAAAACGCGATTATAGGTGTTCATTACTTAGCCCTTCTCCCTATAATTCTTCTCAATTAGCACTTACGCACGTTCAGCTATTTGGAGCCCGTCTTTTTCTTGTGTATGCCTTCTTGTGTGTATGCGTGTGTGTGTGTATGTGTGTTTTTTTTTCTCTTCTCTTCTTTTCTTTTCTTTTCTTTTTTTTTTCTTTTTTTTCTTTTTCTTTTCTTTTCTTTTCTTTTCTTTTCTTTTCTTTTCTTTTCTTTTCTTTCATTTTCTTTCCCCTATCCCGAGGGGTGGTTTAAGCCGGAGGAGGAAAAAGCATTGTCTCACGCTACGACATTCTTTTCTTTCTCCTTCTGTCTCTGTCCCACGTATTTTCCCGCGTACCTTTATCTTTATGGCTTAATATTTGTATGCTTGTATGCATGGATGTATATATATATATTTATATGTGTGTGTGTGTATGGATACGTATAGGGTAATATATATAAATACATACTACTATTCTTTTGTGGGATACCCAAATGTGGGATTTGTCTCTGCATCCCTGATTTTCGCGTGTCAGTGAACAATTTTGCGTGTTTTAGCTCAGTGCCGGGGCTGGGGTCGGGGTGCTGCTGTTTTACCACCTATGCTGTCCCATTAACACGTTTTTTTAACATAATCGTTGAATTTTTTTTTGTAACCACTCCATCACGCCACTCACACTCCATTCCCGTTTATGTTTATGGGTATTTTACTCTACCATTTATATCTTCTTCATAGCTTTATTTTTGTCTTAATAGGCGTTGAACGAAATTTATTCGTCAATTTTCTTTTTAAGATTTTCACGTATGATCTCTGATCTATTATGTTTTTTGTTGTTCTTGTTTTGTTTTTCTTTTTTTACTTCAAGTTTTTTTTATTTAATGTTATGTGACTTACACAACAATTTTTATTTTTTATTTTATTTAATAATCATATCTCTCAGATTGATTGTTTTAATTGTGAGAAATATTTTCATTTTATAATATTTACATTCGATAATAGGAACAAATTAATTTTCCCATAGAAAATATTATCGAACATGTAAGATAAATTTCAAATGATAAATGATCGATCAAATTTGTTTGATTTAAATGATTTGTTTCTTTTGTTTTCTTTTCAATTGATCTATACTTTTAGCACCGGCACTGAGCAAATTCAACTGGATTTTTATCAAACCCATACGTTTCCCTGTGTTTTATCGATCAGCAAATCACCATTTTTTTTTTTTTTTAATTTAAACGATTTAATTATCTTTCTTTTTAAAGTAACGTTTTTTTGCAAATGTTCCGAATGAAAACAATTTCGACGAGTCGTTAAATTTGATTTACGAGGTTCATCGACATTTTAATGACCGTGAGACTTCGTAATGGAAAAATTGTAAGTATCATTAATTGTTATAATAATGTAAGAAATATTATTGTTCAATAGTTAAAAAATATTCAATTTTTGTGATACAAATTTGTATATGTACATTATGAAATTGGATCATTCAACTTTCGCTGGTAGGAATGAAAAATAAAAAAGAAGAATATGAACCGACCTAACTCAACTACTACTAAATAAAACTACTCTAAGAAAAAAAACCAAAAATAGTATATTTACCTACCACTACTAACTACTTATTTAAAAATACTCTTACTACTTACATGTCGACGGGACACGCTAAAGTATTTTTTTGCTCACGTATTGTCGCCAAGGTCAGTTCCTAGAATTCATGTAGGTGAACGACATAAGCTGGATTTAACATTGACAGTTTGTCTCACGTGATTAATCAGCTGTCCACGTTGTGTATTCAATGAATACACGGTCTTATTTATTAAGCAAAAATTGATTAAACGTTATCAATTAAAATAGATAAAACGTTGATGTTCTTAAATACAGAAAAATAATGAGAAAACTTTTCAGTCACCTGAAAATGTTAATCGAAGTCTTTCGGCGATTAAAAAATCGATGGGATTTTAATTATGTTTCTTTGTTAGATGCACACACTTCTATCTTATAATTAAATATGTATGAAAAATATGTGAAAATGTGACGAGGATATAATAGATAAATTCATGTTAAATCATTTTTTTCCCTTTATCCTAGTTTTTGTATTATTCAATTGTTTGTATTACACATACGCACGCATAAATGTGAACTAAACCGAATATAATCGATGCAAATTTTTGTTTCTATTTTTTTATCATTCATTCGACACGTGTTCATCGTATTGGTACGTAAGTAAATATAATAAATACGTATAGATATACGATAAACATGAATTTAAGTATGAGTTTTTGAAAGTAGTAATGCAACTCGTCCCCTTGGAATAAAATAATTCAAAAGAAGAGTATTTATTTATTTATTAAATTGATCAATAAGTTGCTGCAATATTTTTGAAGTAAATAACATGGCAAATTTCTTGGCCAACCTAATAGATAATTATTTATATTTTATATACAACACTAACACGATATATCTAATGAAGTATAAGACGAAATTATAATCGAACAAATTTCCATATATTCCAACAAAATGTGATTTTATTACGAAGATTCTATTCCTATTCAACACAACATATCTTGCAAACATTATAATGGAATATCATCAAAACAAAAACCAAAATAATTATAACTATACTAATCAAAAATATTCTTATAATATTCTATAAAAATGAATACACACACACATTTTCTTAACAAGTTGAAATTAATCGAGATTGATAAAAAAAAAACGACAAAAATAAGCAAAAAATATTTAGTATTGATTCGAAACGTCATAGGAGATATATCTTCACCCTAATCCAATAAATTCTGATCTACAGTTCTCCTATTAAGAATTTCGGGAAGAGATTCATATCATCGAATCCTGAAATATTGCCAAAAGATTTGCTGGGACCTGTGGTTTCTGTTCATGCACGCACAAGTTTATTCTAACACACACACACATATATTGTATATGTGCATATACAACAAAGAAAGAGCCGAAAAAGTAGTTTCCTAATTTCTACGTGCCCAATGTCTTTGTGGCTGCGTCAGCGAGTAAATCAAACGTAAAGTAGAACGCTGCCAATCGTTCAGCAAAGTGGACGAGTCAAGTGCGAAATGGCGATGGCGGATTCAAGTTTCGATCTTTTTATTCACACTTCCGTTTTAACCCTCTTTCCTTCCTTTTTATTTCATCCCCACTAACACTTATTTTCTTAAGATAATGCGATTACACAAAGGAGAACGAAAAAGTTTTTGAAAGGAATAGAAAAATAAAAATACAATTGATAGATCCAAAATCAAAAATTAACTTGTCTAATCTGGAAAATGTTTGTTTGTTGTATTAAACGTAAATGTTTGACAAAATTCGAAATTAATTCTCATATATTGTAATATCAATCATTCAATTATATTATAAATATTATATAAACTAAATCCACACACAGAAAAAAATTATTTAACACACAATTGAATGTGAACTAATTAGTTTTTATTTCTAATAAATTTTCTTATACTTTTTTAAAAAATTTAGGAACTTTTTGCCAATAAAATCACACTTTCTGACACTTCAAACAAAAAGTTAAGAAAAACGGGAATCCTACATTCTGCATAGATCGTACAAAAACAGATTTCTCGTTCCACGTTCATGTCAGTTATTATTATTCGTAAGATAGGAACAATGAGTTATGACAATCTCGTTCTCTCTCTTACAGTCCGTAGAGATCTGACTGAGCGAAATGAAGTTTTCCTTTCATTTTCGTATATGCGACTCGTACTAACTTCAACGACACGTTCTTACCTACGTAGAAAAGCTCAGGAAAGTTTATGACGTAGGAGTTTGTTTGGTACCCTCCTCCCCACCCTGCCCCCTTATTTAATAAATCCATTCTAACAACTTTCACGTTTTGCTGTTACTTCCTTTCCGTCTTTTGACAGTAAAACGAAATAATGGAGACTTGTTAACACCGTTCTCCTTTCCCCCATTTTGTAATTATTTCTTATACTTTTTTTTCATTGATGTTTAAATATACGTCAACGACAAATGATTTCCATTGAAAACAATTTATTCAAATCTTTATTTTTTTGTTTAACCCTTTGAATGCAGAATACTTTTTTTACAGAAGTACTTCGTAGGAATGAAATATTTAATTGATAAGTGTGAATTTCGTTGATCGATCTTATTAAACGTAGTTAATAATAAATTACAATCGATGTTTTCCCAAATGAAAAAAAAATAAATGAAAAAACTCGAAACAATTATTATTAAACAAACCTGATATTGCATTATTTGTGCTAATGTCGATAAACGCATATATGTGTCTGTAACACTCAAAGAATGAATGTAATAAGGAATGAAGAAAAAATAATAGAAATTCTGAAGTAAAGTTTTGTTAAAAATGTTTTTTATACAACTATAATAAAATAATAATAATAATATCTTTAATATTGTTATATACGTAATATGGTTAAGTATCAGAGAGCATATACAATCATATATTACAAATATGTGAAAAGAAAACAAAATTAGAATATTGCAATTTATTTGTTTGTGACCTTTTTATATTTTTTTTTCTCAAATAATTTTTCTAAATAATCTAATGCAGCTTCTCTTTTCTCTTCATTTTAAATATAATACATTTAACGAAAATAAATAGCAAAATTATTTACTAAATACATACAAAAACTATTACTCACGCGGTTATGATAAAATTTTGTACAAAATTACGAGTGTGCATATTTTCTTTCTGTCGTAGTAAATTATTGTTAAAATAACGAAAAAAATACATACAAACGGGAGCCGGTTTACACGCATATGCACTTCCAACAAAATTTGCCTAAAAAAAAAAAAGAAAGGTAAAAAGAGAATCGTTAGTAACGGAAACGAGCCTGAGATGTACAACACAACAGCAAGGATTGTCAATCAAATTTGTAGAGTCTCCAATTCGTATTCTCTTATCGTTGAGACCCTTCAAATCTTTTTCTTTCTTTCTTTCTTTCATCTTAAAAAAGAATGGATGTGTATGTATTGTAATATACTACCAAAAAAAGAAAGAAAAAAAAGAGACAAACATACATTAGACGACTGCAAATTTTTTTTTGAAGGGTTGATAATATTCACCGACGAAAAGATTTAAAAAAAAAAAAACGTGACTGGAAGAATCAATATTTTAAACAAAAATTGTTTTATCTAAATATAATTAGTTTATTTTCTAAAAAAAAAACAAAAACCAAAATTATACTCATGTATTTTCACGCAGATCCATTTTTTGTTTCCTACAAATATAAAAATCCAGTGAATTTCGTGAAAAGAAAATATTTTGTTTAATTCGATGATAGATAAGTTTTTTTAGATAGTTTGTGTTGTTTTTAAATTAATTATTGTAAATTACTTCACCCCAAAAATCTTCTCTATCTATTTTTTAAATACAATAATTAATATTTATGTTTAATGCAAATATGTGTGCTGAGACAAACGATGCAAAATGATTTTTCTTCAATTCGAATGAATCGAATATGTTCGATGAAATTCTATTTCATTTCTCCCAAGTCAGTTTTCCTTAATTATTATTTTCGCAATTATTCATTAAACTTTTATTTCGAATTCGCATTCACAAATCGTTTTATTCATTTTATTAGACATTATTTAGCACGATTATATAATTAAAACGATTGATACAAATATTTTTTTGTACGACGTGACATATGGAAAACGATCCGATGATTAGGCTGGACGATGGAATAAGATAAAAAAAAGAGAAATAGAAAATGAAAGATAAAGAGAAAGATGATAGATAAATAGATAGAAGATAAGAAGAAATAATTGCTCTCCAAGAAAAGTTATTTCTCGAAGAACAAGAAGACACTGTTGATTGGTTAAAATAAATCTTTTTTTAAGGGGGGTTTTTTTTTTGTTTTATCGAACATGGGGGAAAAAATTAATCCCATGTCAAATTGTTTGACAATGAGATTTATGGAAAACAATAAAAAATAAGTGAAAAAGAGAACGAGAGAGTGATAGAGTGAGAGAGAGAGAGAAAGAGAGAGAGAGAGAGAGAGAGAGAGAGAGAAAGAGAGAGAGAGAAAGATGTTATGAAATGTAGGATATATGTATGTATATATGACATGCAATTGTTAGGAGAATAAGAGCTCATGAGTGGTGTCAAGTGACAACAATGTTTCTGTTGATTGTAAACGACGACTGCAATTCCTTCCTCGCTTTTTTTTTTTAAACGGTTGCTCCTCCCCTAATCAAAATTTGTATCTCATTTTTCTCATTTCTGTTAAGTTCGTTAATTTTTGTTTAATTTTTCATCATCAAACCATTGGGGTCAATATTTTTTCATTTGTATTAACTTGCAACATATATATTCGTCAGGTTGTCCTTCGTTTGGTAGAATAAACAAATTTGTTTCAAACGAATGAATGTACGAACGAACGGAAAGGGGACGAATATTTGTTATACGATTCAATAGAATTAAATAAAAGAAAAACAATATAAAATATAAAGAAAAATAATATCCGAAAGAGAGGATTTTCTATTTGCGTTATTTTGATTCACATATTTATTCGCAAATATAACAAGAATAAATTAACTAATGTAATAATAACAAAATCAACGTAGTGACGAGTATTTTGTACATTTGTTGATCTGAAATAATAATAATAATAATAGATACTATTAAAATATTATCGATAGAGTTGTGATAAAAATTACTTAAACAAAAATATTCTTACGTACACGAAAAGATGAAAAATTTGACCAAAGATTATAAGTTAACACTTGAAAATAATATAATATTAAATATTTTCATATGTAAGTGTTCATCGATAATGATAATAAATTAATCTCAGAACCAAAATAATACGAAAATTTTCTACATCGTACACACACACACACACACACACACACCGAAATTCACACGAACACAGACAGAGACACACACACATATATTTCTACGTAGGATGTAAATAAGAAATCCAATTGAGCGAAAGTAAGTAAATTTATGCGTTTTTTAAAACGTGATGACGTATCAGAAGAAAAACAAGAATTTAACTGGCAGGACGTCGCATCAATGTCGTCTTTTCTAATCGATTTCACCCTTAATATCCTCAAACTCACTCACGCGGTATAGAATTATGTATATATGTATACACACGTACACATATACACACGCACCCACGTATATACATATATACACATATATGTATATGTAAGTATATATATAATGATATATTATATATATATAATAGTTATATATGTACTTTATATATATATATATATATATATATATATATATATATGTTTATGTAAGTATATATCCATGTGTACGTGTGGGGCTCAAGGGATTTTTATCGTAGGAAGGTTCTGATTGAAATCGTAGAAAATTGACGAGATGACGGTAATTGAATCAACAATCTTGTTACTTGAGAATTTCATGAAATCATGTTTGTTCCAGGTTGATCATTTATTATTATTATTATTATTATTATTATTATTATTATTATAATTGTTATTGATTTATTACTATTTTATCGAAATAGTTGATTATTTCGTTTTTTATTTATTTACGTGTATTGATAGTTATGACATTATAGTATAACACGACAGTTATGACAATAGAAACTAATTTGAAAAATAGAAATCATTCATTTTATGATTTATTTGATATTATAAATGATTAAATAGATGGTTTGAAAAGTTTTGAGTCTTAAGAAACCAACAGAAACTTGGTATACTTGTATCTGAAGGATTGGTAAAACGAAACAGTGTTGATTCAACATGTAAAAATAATTCGAAAATTGAGAGTAAGAATTTTTCGTTGAAGGAAAATATTTTCTGGTGAAAATTCGAAATTAAAAGACCTTCTTCCAGCAACATATTTATATATAATCATGGAAGGAGTTTCATTTAATATATTTCTGCCTAAATTGATAATAATTACGAAAGAAACTTTACTCAATTAATTTCTATACTGTCATCTGTAATATTTTTTCATCTGTGCAGAGTATAATTTGAAAACTCAGCCGATGTTGTTTTATCCTCGTCCAAAACACGACAGTTGGAAACTAATTAAAGGTACAAGAAATAAGTCGCACTGGTGAAGTCGAAATGTTAACATCACAATGTTTAGAAAAGTTTCTCAGAAGGATAATGTTTTTAGTTTATAACCAAACGGTGAAATAATTCAATATCCGTGTATTTGAAAAAAAAAAACTTATTTTTTCGAAAACGAAACCTTTGACTACAAAATTCTTCTCGTTTCTTTTGATCTTATTTTTACATGTACATATGTATAATTAAAACACCACTCGTTTAAACACATCTTGCATGTTCATAACGTATCAAATATTTCACATTAGAATAATAATAATAATAATAATAATAATTTTCATTGGTAGATCGATGATTCGAATTTAAAATGAGATTTTACAACAAAATCCTCCTTTTAATTGAGTTATTATTTTCATTTTTCCTAATACACATGTTGTTCTCGACGTAAGGTGTTCGTAAAAATATTCTTTTTTTTGCATTTTGCATCTTGCTTTTATTTTCTATTGTCTATTATCAGTGATTGTGCAATATTGTTACTTTTAGATTAGCATTAGTGACACACAAGCGATACATCATCCGTAACTAATCATTGAAGCGTGAACAGATCAAAAGCAAACTAAATTCAAATGTGAAACGCAATTAATCCATTAGATTGGTAGTGAAAGAAGCCGCGCGTTTGCTGCTAAACGAAATATTTTTTTTTTTTTTCATTGAAATCAAATACGACCCGAGATACGTTTTCTTTTTTTTCTTTTTTCTCAAACGTGGAATGTAATAATAAAATGTATCGGATTCGATAACGAACGAAATAAAAATGAAAATAAGATACGTATCGAAATTAGAAAAAGAAAAAGAAAAGAAATTCGATAAATTCTAGACGACTGACTTTAAAAATATTTTTGCATCACATTTGACAATATTCCAACCCATCGAACTGCGTTAAATCGACGAGCAATGGAATAATTAACTTTGAATGGTTTATTAACGTGGTTTTTATGCTGCTTAAAATGCAGGATCGTTATTATTCTAATGTAATCGTAAGTTTATACATTTTAATGGTACGCGCGTTTAAAAGAAAAAATACTTGTACAAATTACGAGTAATACGAATCATTTAAAATAAATAGTTTCCCCTTTTTCTTTTTTTTCTTTTTTTTTCTAGTTTATTCATTATAAATAGTTACTGGAAAAATTGTTATTAAAATTTATTGAATTATGATTTCATGCGTTACAAGATATTCATATGCAACGATCCATGCATTTCAAGCTGTTCCAACGTCTTGATATCTTTTGCATAACTCTGTTATATAATATATTTGATGTATATAGGGTGTTTGTCCAAAAGTAGGTTACACTGCAGATATTTTAACACATTGTTGACAAATCGATTAAGCACTCATTGTAATATATTATAATTTATTGATGTTACAAAAACAAACGTTCAAATCTTTTCCTTTAAAATTTCATTAGAGATAAAATCTTTCTAGAAAAATGATATCGTCAAATTAATAGATGGAATAATGAACGAAGTGAACTTTAATAATAATAATAATAATAATAATAATGCATTTAATTGTTAAACGGTAAATAAATCGACGATGAAATTCACAATTTAATTTTATGATAAATTGTTACGCATGAACGTTTACGAATATTCTTCCAGAAAAGTTACATTCATAAAACTTATTGGAACGAATAGACGAGTTTATTATTCATTTCAATGTTGCAAATTACATCATCTGGAATTTCCGATATATATTCCCACTTAATATGCAAAATTAAATTATTGATTTCTCAATAAATTCATAACATTTCGTTGAATTTTTATTAATGAAATTGATAAATCACCCTTTATACATGTCGTACTTATGCATTACTCGTATTATCAGTATAAAATATGTTCGTAAAGTTCAAGATTCAATAAAAAATTGCATCGACATTTAATCTTCATTTTGATTAATTAATTAATCAAAAACACGCGATGAAATTTCAAAACGTATCTCTTACACCACGCGCAAATATACGAATAATACACGTATCATATTGTATTCCATGCTCGTCCCTTTTTCCCATTGGTAAAAATAAACGTGAAAAAAAAAAGAAAAAAAGAAAAGAAAAAAAAAAACCAAGATAAAATAAAATCAATTAAAATACGAAGAATGGGAAAAAGGAAAGAAGTAAAGAAAAAAAAAAAAGAAAAAAGAAAATTATGAATTGAAGAGAAGAGAAACCGTATCTTCGTATCGAAGAATCGGGAATATATTTTTCATTGATAACGCGTTCCTATATGGATTCTACCGAATTGTTCTATACATACACACACACATATACATATATATATGCATGTGTATATATAAAATAAAAAAAAAACTCGTGTCTCTCTCTTTTTATAGAATACATATTTTTTAATATTCTCCCTAGCACGCGTGGGTTTTTTCTTTTTCCTTTTTCCTTTTTTTTTTTTGTTTTTGTTCAGCAAGGCACAGACGACAACGACGACGACGATGACGACGACGACGACGACGACGACGACGACGACGAAAATGACGCCGACAACGATGACGAAGTTGACGAAAACGACGACGACGAAAACGACGACGATGACGACGATGACGACGACGACGACGACAACGACGTAGTTGCAGCGTACAATCGATCGTTTTAACAATCATTATGTAACAGAGAGACATGTGCTGCTGATCTTATGCATGTATATATATGTATATACCATATATATATATATATATATATATGATACATACACATATCATCACGTCGAGCAATGTTCCATAAGTGTATATACATATATCATATATATATATATATATATGTATATATACGTATATACATGTATGTATAATACGACGACAATCAACGACATTGAGAAAATCAACACGAGATTTTGACTGAATAGCACACATCCACTGGTAGCGCGGTTGCTCGCGTTTACGATATACAGGATGTCCCAAAATCCTTGCATGCTTTTTCAAACGTGCTTCGTATCATTTTTCTTTTTATTTATTTTTGTGTTTTTTTGTTTTTCTTCATATATTTTTCAATTTTTTTCTTTCGCTTTTCTTTCTGTCTTTCTTTTTTTTTTTCTTTTTTATTTTTATAATGAAAAATCGAGCCTCTGCACTTCGAGTAATTGAACCTTTAAAAGTTGAACTACGTACGAGACTACCCTTCGAGAATTCCATTATTCTTTCTTGCCATATTTCTTTTCTCTCTCATCTATACTCTCCGCCCTTATATCCAACTCTTACTCTCTTGTCTATCTGTCTTTCTATCTTTGGAATCAAATCGAACAACCACGTTCGGTTTTAAAAGCAATACGTATCTCAAAGGTTTTTTTTTCTCTTGTGTTCTTTTTTTTTTTTTTTTTTTTTTTTTTTTTTTTTTTTTTTTTNTATTATTCTTTTTTTCTTGAAAAATAATATTATATAGATAAATAATTAATATTAATATATATATAAGTGGTTGTTCGAAAAGTAATTTACATTTTTTGCAAATATCAAATTTTACTCCAAATCACAAAATCAATTGATATTTTAGCAAAAGACATTTCCTACGTCATTTCAAAAATTTATTCGCGTTTCGATTTGTCGTATAGTTTTGTTTTACCGTCTCATCGAAAGCGGAAGCTCATTTTTCAATTTTCCATTTTTCTTTTTTTAATATTTCCTTTCTTGCATATATAAAATACAAGAATTCATTTCTAATAGATCATTGTTCAATTTTTCATGAGAATGAATTTCTTTTAGAATTTTTAATACGAAGAACGTTTTTTGTTTGTTGGTGCTTGTTAATTTTGGGTCATCCTATATATGATATATCTATGTGTATATATATATATATATGTATAATTACGTTTTAACAGTACATATATATATATATATATATATATACACACATATAATAGAGGTACAATATTACAGATAAGTGCAAATTTTACGGCATCATATATACGTGACGTTAATAGATATACACATGTGTAATATACAGACTGGTATATATAGGCCTTGCTGATGATGATTTATATTGCACTCACCATATTATAATCATCTATTTTGCTGATAGAGCGGAGAAAGATGTTGACCTGCACATTTGTCGGCCCATCTAATACGTCGACCGGAACAGAACAAAACAAATCGATTAATTAAGTCAGTCGTCTCATTTGAATTCGTTCAAGAGACTTTTGCTTATTTGCTTTTCATTATCTTTATTTTTTTTTTTTTTTTTCTCTTTTCTTTCAACAATTTTTATTCATTTTTTTTATTAATTTAATATTTGCGATTTATTTTCGTTAGATGTTTTTACCGTCTTTCCTAATCCTTCTCTTCCTTTCATTCTTCCTTGTCCTTTAAAATTATTGGAATCCTTTATTGATACAATTTTAACTTAGATTCGATTGAATTATTATTTTTCTCTCTCCTTGTGCGAGAACTTCCCTTTAGAGTATCCTTTCTTTCTACAATCTTTTTACATTTCTTTTTCGAATCCAAATTGCGATGGGTGGGGATGGTCGTGTCACGGCACGCATATTAACGCGAAAGACCCTATCTCGTAGAAATATATTAAAAATAGGGAACGAGTGTTGAAGGAATAAGATTACGTAACGTTGTGCTCGTTAACGATCGCACAACTTTTATTATTTTAGATATACGTAGGTGCAGTGACAAAACGAAAACAAAAAACTTAAAAAAAGAACGATTTTTCGCAAGAGAAAAGTACGTATACACCTTTTTTGTACGGGAGAGAGAGAGAGAGAGAGAAAAAAAAAAGAAAGAATTTCGGTTTCCTCGTAAGAGATCGTACGATTTTATGTTGCTTTTTTTTTTTTTTATTTTAGTTGGCGCCTGCATTTCTTTAGATGTTTTTCATTGAAGAAGCATCGTCTTGTTGGATGCATGTTTTAACGAATAGGATTAATGATAAAAGTAAATAAGAAAGAGAGAGAGAGAGAAAGAGAGAAAGAGAATAAGTAAGGATGTGTGTGCATGTGTTTGGGTACGTATGTGATAGTAATAAAAAAACTAGTATGCAATTGGGTTGGAATTTTGTTATAGTTATTTTATAAGATTCTTATTAAAATGTTGTTGATGTGAAAAAAACTTTGAATGATCGTGGGATATTTTATTTGATGTTTGATGTATTGAAGTAGAATGAAATGGAAAAGAAACAAGGATAATAAGAGAGAGAATGATTAAATAGCGAGTATGTATGTATGTATGTGTATATATGAATGTGAGTATTCTAAAAAACAAGAATGAAATTTGGTTTGATTTTTATTATGGTGGTTTTATTGGATTCTTAATAAAATGTTGTTGATGAGAATTACTTTGAATGATGATGGGATGTTTGATGTTATGTTTGATGTATCGAGGATGAAAGAAATAGAAAGAATAAGAGAAAAAGAGAAAGAGAAAGATAGATAGATAGAGAGAGAAAGAGAGAGAGGTAAATTAGTGAAATATATACCAATGATGTTTGAAATTTGAAGATTTGAAAAGAAATCAAATCGTAAAAATTTCATATTATTGTAATTATTTTTCACATATTGCACGATGATTTATTAAAATTAAATTGTTTAGCAGTCTTATAAAATTCACAGATGAAATATAGATTAACTTAGGTAGAAAAATTTGTTGACAATTTCTATGTCAAAGCGTCTCAAAAAACCGAGACGATTTTTTAATTTTTCATATTAAAAATGATTCTTATTCCTTTTATTTTTCCCTCACCCAATTTGTTGTTTGTAATATTCAAGAAAAAATGATTGAATCCATTTTGGATCGATAAGTAATTCGACGATATATTCATTTACACAAAAAAGATGATTTAATTAATTTAGATTACTTTAGATTTAAATCTGAGTTAATCGATTGAACACGTATAACTTAGAAGGTTTAAATAATAGTTGAAAATTATACGACAAGGGGCGGGGGCGGGGGGGGGGGGGGGAACTTACGATGATGTTTCGTGAGACATTCTTTTGGCTAGACGCCAGACAGATAGATTTTCTTCTTATATAAGTAACGATGGATGAAGAAGTATCCTAAAAAAAAGTCTACTAAGGAATAGTAGCATACGCTACTTTCTTCAACTTTTCGATTCGTTCGATGTTCAGAAACATGTATATATCTATATATATATATATATATATATATATAAATATATCATATCTTGCGGTTTTGGTAGTATCGTTGAAAGAATCGAGATGAATTCGACAAGCTTATTCGCGACTTGAAAGAGAGAGAGAGAGAGAGAGAGAGAGTAGAGAGAGAATGAATGAGAGGGAAAAAGAGAGATAGATAAAAAGAGAAAGAAAAAAAGAGAGAGAGAGAGAGAGAGAGAGAGAGAGAGTCTGGCATGCGAGTCAAGAGGAAGATATTGCCTCTTACGTTTGTAATTTCGCTCGAATGTTGAAAACGACGTATGACACGCGGACAATGAATTTCATTTCGATTTTATATTCCGTCTTTATATTGATGAAAAAAAAAGAAAGGAAAGGAAAAAAAAGAAAAAAGAAGATTGATAATAGAAATTCAATGAGAACGGGAAAAGAAATTCGTCTTTTAAATATTTCGATATTTGTACTCCAATGTGAGGATCGTTTGAAATTTCTAATTTTAATTAGAAAACGTGGGAGTGTTGAACAACGATACTAGTATAATAAATGTTTTAAAGAAATTATATATATATATATATATAAAAGAATAGAAAGTTAAAAGTATTAGTCTTGTAATTATATTAGATACGTAAAAAAAGAAAAGAAATAATGACGAAAGCTTAGAAAAAGATTTTTCTCGATTATTACTTGAGTATTTATTGTATTATTTGCCAAGAAATATAAATAACGACAATGAATAATATCACGATGGTAACGTATCAAATAAATAAAACCACTTGAATTAATTAACAGAAACAACAGAAACATCTAGAATATTAACGAAGAATTCCAAAAAGGAATATACACACAGTTGATTTCTAAAAACAGTGAAAACTTCTAATAGAAAATCAATCTCGAAAACACGAGGTAATAATTTAACCAATGATGAACTCCTAAAAACAGAATATAACCAAAACGATCGGATTTATGTCAACGGAGAGAAGTTCAACAATTTATTAATTATCAAGGAATATGTGTTATAAACCGTGATCTTAATCAAAGAGGTCGTCGATTCATGTTTATTTGAAAAGTATCAGCTAGAAATCTGGGAGAAACCTTTATCGCATATAAGAGCTTAGGGTTGATAATTATACTATAACCACCGACACTTTCATTAGGACAATTTCTATAGAAGGATTACACAAACACACACACATATACACTCGCATACACTCGCATACACACATACGTCTATCTATACAAGACAAGAAATAAACATATACTAACATAGAGACACGTAAGATAGATGGATGAAATCCAAAACGTGTATATGTCCTTCGTTACCCATTCGTGCGGTGTATATCGATCGGACCGCACCGATAACTCTGAATTTACCCTCTCGTGGTCCATCTCTCTTTTCGTGATAGAGGTCAAGTTGGGCTCGCATAGAGGAACGCGTATGTAAGCGCATCTATTCATGTACACTATCTGCCAAAAGTTTCGAATCTCTACGTAACGTTTTCTCGAGAAGATAAAAATATTTGTAAGAAGAAAATATAAATGTTTTAAAAATAACCATGGGGTAGATTAAAACGTTAGACTGGCACATTAGTTTTATACGTTTTATAATATATAATATCATTTTAAAGATCAAATGTTATTATATAAAACAGTGTGATAGCGTAATTGGTCGCAGGAAGTGACCAACGTGCCAGTTAACACAACCTGTGTGTTCATTTGTTAAATTAATTTTATAAATTAGTCTCGTCCGAGTGGTTTTCAATTGAATATTTCTTTTTTTTCTTTTTTCATATTTCTTATTGAAGTTGGAAAATTCGTGTCTTGTTTTGCCCTTAAACTGGGAAGAGAGGGGTATAGGAGGGGTAGTTTAAGTTAGAAAATGTATAAAAGTATTGTGTAAACATAAGAAAATACTGAAATCTTGTAGAACTTAATTTAAACTTGTTAATATTTTGATAGTATAATAATTGAACATCCCCCAAACTTATCGGCATGTTTGATATCGAGCGATTCCAAACTTTTGGGCGATAGTGTACGTGTGTGTCTATGTGTTTATATGGGTGTGACGGATGATAGGAACGAGCTTGGTAGAACGGGGGCAGAAAACGGGGGCCGAAGGGGTTGAAAGGAAAGGATGGAAATCGCGTGGGACCGATTCAAAGTTCCCTAAGGGCAAGTACAGTTCAAAGAGAATTGAGAAAGTACGCCTGTTGACGAGATCAGCTTATGCATCGTGCCAGCTTTTTCCTTCCTTCCTTCCTTCCTTCCTTCCTTCCTTCTTTACGCGTCACGGTACCCTCCTCCTCCTCTTTTTTTTTTTTTCTTTTTCTTTAAATTTGTTCCCTCATCCATTGATATCTCTCATTTCTATTACACGAACATCGGAGAACTTTGGCATCCAACCAACAATATGTCAAGGGGATGCGCTTCCTCGTTTCATTTTATTCCTGGATCATTCCTCTACCCTTGCCGCAGTTAATAGATTTACCAATTTTATTATTACTTTTCTGGTTTTTCTCTTTTTTTTTTCTTTTTTATTAATAGAATCTTCGTGATATGTTTTTTAATCATATCTACGATTTGGTTAATATAATCTCGGTCAAGTTATTTAAAGTATTTACATGATAACTTGTAAACACTTAAGTGTTTAGTTTAGCATATTTCTGTTAAAGTTTTAAGGGGATATAGAAGTTTCAAACATTTGCATTTGCATTTGCAATAGTATTCGTTGCTAATGTTAACTGCTGTCATTTATTATTATCGAGCACGTTGTGTGTTTATGTAAATTATTTCTTTAGCGTTTAGACGTTACTTATCATTTTATATTAACTCTCTTGTGTGATATTTCTAATTAAAATTAACACTTATAAAAAAGAATATCGTTTTATAATTTAAAAGTAGAATACGCGTCAAATGGTAATAAGTAATAGAGAATGCATTAATTTGACATTAATAAAACATTTCAATGGATAAATTCGATACTGACTGTCATCCACGAATTCGCATTTGTAAATATAAAAAAAAAGAACAAAAAAAGCAAATAAATGACTTATATTCATAATTTGTAGACAAAGTTGGACTATCAAAGGTCACCCGTAATACTTTAGAAAATGTTCAAATAACGTATAGTCCCGTGATCAGAGATATATTAACTGAAAATTAGTAAAAGGGGGTCGAGGAAAGTAGTAATTAGAAAATTTCTTAAACGTCCAGGGTCGTTAGGAAAGTTCGATTGGTTTGGCGGAAATTTGTTCTCGTGAAATCTTACCTCTTCCTATTTCGAGGGCAAATTACGTGTACGATCGGGTTCTGCTGCTAGCCAATCAAACTTCCTTGACGGACGACGTTAGAAATTATATTACGGGAATAGATATCATAATTGCTCTCCTAACACTCAAACCCTCACCCTAACCCTCACCCTTCATCTGAGTTTTTCTCTTTTATTCCAGTTTCTTCTTTTCGAACCACCCCATCACCGGCATCTTCACCCCTCTTCACTTTCAGACCCCCCCCCCTCCTCCACCCCACTTTGTTAAATATAGGATACTTTTACAATCGTTTTCCCCCATCGATTTCAAACCTGATTCGTATGATTCGAGCCCAGTTTCTCAACTAAACTAAACTTAACTTTAACGAACGGTAAAGTATTTGTCGATAGTATTCTTCGTTCCTTTTTCGTCCTCTACCTTCTTGTTTGTCTTCAAAAGTGCCTACCTAAGTCCCTTTACTCGTCTCGAACTAATTCCCGTATACAATTCGATCAGAAAGAAAAATTCCAACGATTCTTCTTTGCTATCCTCTTAAGAATTCGATACTTTTTACCTCACTAACCGATAGCTCTTATCTTTTCTTTTTTTCCTTTTCCTTTTCCTTTCCTTTATTTTCTTTTCTTTTCTTTTCTTTTCTTGTCTATTCTATTCTATTTTCTTTCTTTTTTACAGTACTGAAACTACAGAAAAGTTCTTTTCTCCTCTTTCTTTATTTATTTCTTTCCTTCTTTCTTTCTTTCTTTCCTTTTTATTTTAACGTAATTTCCAAAAGTGTAGACCTTTTATACTAGGATATCGTAACTACGTTTCCTTCCTTATTTTATTTGTTTGTTTATCGATTGTTAGCAAATGTGATATAGAAATGTATTTTCTTTACCATTTAATTCGTGAAATTATTTGTAAAGTTTTGATGCAATCGTAAATAAACTAACAAAGTTTGATCAAATAGTTTCGATTACATTTCATGATTTGCCGAGATTCATTATTTTTTTTTTATATAAGTCGAATATTTTCAAAAAATAATTATTTTTGATATTAAATAAAAATGTTTCGTTTTGTGAAGCCTATTTTCTTGTTTTTTTTTTCTTTTTCTTTTTCTTTTTCTTATCATCATTCAAACTTATTGCAGAAGTATATCGCAAAATTCAGTTTAATAATACACCCTGACACCCCTTTGATACAATGCCAAAGAAAGTTAAAGGATGAAAGGCAAGAAGTTAATTAAATTTCTGCTAGATGTTACCGGTGCAAAATAATCTTATACGACACTCATATTTGCATCAACTATTAAATAGTTCACTTCTATATACAGAGTAACATGGTTGACTTTTTATAGTATCCCATACTAGGAATATTAAATTTAGTTTTGCTTTTAAGCATGTCGGAAGAAACATATAACCATTAATAAAATAAATATTTAAAACCCAACCCTTTTTAAAAAACCAACGTCGTTAGACTTATAATTAAATAAAAAGTTTTCATTGGAAATAATTAATGAATTAATTAGAATTTTTGGTTGGTACGTTCAATTACATGAAAAAAGAAAAATTCGAATCGAAATACATGTAGGACAAATTTTATATTAAATCACGAAAAATGTTTGTTTGCATTCCAATGATTATATATTTGTTATATATTTCAAATCATTATTTAAAAAAAGTTCATTTATTATTCTCCTTTCTTTTTTTTCTTTTTTTGTTGTTGTAAACCTATTGAGAAAAATCGTTGAATCTATTATCGTAAGGATAAAAATGAAATGATGAAAATCAACGAAGAATGTGTTAATATTTGACATAAGAGTTACAAAAACATCGAACGAGGGTTTTAGAAGACGAAGATTTAGCGACTTTGCTTACACGAGCAGGATGTTTTCGTGTATGTGTTGTCTAGGGGTGAGATACGGTAGAGGGGTGAAGAATAAATACATTTACGTGCGCGATAAACGTCAAGAAGACGACGATTGATGCGTTCAAACGACGGAGTATGAGTTGGATACACAAAGTAACATTGTTTGCTTTCCTTCTTTTCTTTTCTTTTTTTTTTTTTTTACCTATACATATACACAATACTTTACACACCCATGTAGGAGGAACGAAAAATATTTTAGGTTGTCCCAACACAATTTTCTTAACTTTTTTTAGTTGACTTTACATGTCAAATATTTTCTTAATTTCATTTGATTTTACTCTCAATTACATTTGATCCATACTGTTCTATATTATTATTTTTCTGTTTTGTTTTTGTTTTTAAATACAAAATATTTTACATGTAAAATTAACTTAATCAAATAGCAAAGAGAACTTTTGTATTTTCATTTTATTATAACTTTTGGTATTTTCTAAATATAACAACCAAGATAGTGCGAATCCATTGAATTATTGATCTACTACATAGTAGAAAGTAAAATTTTGGTCAAAACATTTTCTTGAATGAATACCTATTAGGAGAATACCTACTTAAAAAAGAAATATAAAGTAGAAATAAAAAATAAAGAAAAAAAAAAGAAGAAATGATAAGAATTATGATACTAAAATAATCTTATGAACGATCAGGTAATAAATATTCAACGATTTCAATGAATTTTTTTCTGTATTTTTTTTTTTTTATCTTGAAGCGTGAGGAAAGTTGATTAAATTTGTATTGAAATTGATTTTTGTTCTTGTTTTACTCGACAATGAAATGAAATAATAAGAAATGTCCGCGCTTTATTTGTGTATTCCTGCAAGGTGAATAAAAATAAGAAAAACATGGTTTCCTTGTATTCTAACTGAATTTATAACAGCTACTAGGGTTTATCTGAGACAACAGACGATTTGTTATAAATTTTAAATCTCTACTTCTTTTTTTCTTTTTACGAGTATCGATCGTGCTACTCGCATGCTGTTTAACTCAATCTTGAGACATTTACAATTCATGTCTATATTATATTTATATATTTATTATTATCGTTTTTTACGTTTTTGTTTTTAAATTGAATGAAATAGGACGATTACAATTTTATAACCTAATATATTATATTTATATATGTGTCTGTAATTATAATTATGGATTAACGATAAATCAGAAAAAGTGTAATAAAATTCGTTTTATGATTTATCATAAATCAATCAATTGGAAAAATAAACATTTTATGATTTATTTTATTGTATTGTATATATTAGAATTATTTACATTATAAAATAAATCATAGAATTCATTTTGTTGTATTTTTTGTTGTAAATATTTGTTTGAATTACCGGCACATATACATGTATGCGTGTACATATTGAATGTAGAATATACGATATAATGAAAATTATAGCGAATCTTTTAATAGAAGAATACGGATGGGATGTGATTTTCAAATAGAAAAGTAGAAATATTGATGCAGAAAAAGTTACAGAAAGTGAAGGAAAAAAGAATTGGGAAAATAGAATAAGATGAATATTAGGAAACAAAGAGAGAGAGAGAGAGAAAAAGAGAGAAAGAAAGAGAGAGGAATAGACAGACAGACAAATAGACAGACAGACAGATAGATAGACAGAATATGAGAAAAAAAGTGTTTGTTTTTTGTACAATTGTGAGACGAGAAGAAAAGTATCGTAAGGATATACTATCAACAAATTAACGATTACAATAAATGAATATGTTTAACACGTTGACTGCAGTGCACATTTCACGTGATTTGTCCATGAATTTTTTATTATGGAATGCAGATTTTTTGTTGAAATTTGTTTTACAGGAGATAAAAGAAGTTGTATAATTAGTAGACCATTTTTGTGGTTATCAGTTATTTCAAACTGTTCAAAAATGATAGTAGATTATAATTTATGTAAATCGATAGTTGATTTGTTTGATCAAATGATTGCTTATAGATCACCATTGCGAAAAACTATAAAATTTGATAGAAAATTGACAATAGAGCTTTTATTATTAATTACTTGTGTTGTAAATTAAATGATGTTATACACACAAGTAATTAATTCGACAAATATTTTAATTCCTGATTTTAGGATCAAGTTAGTGATATGTATTTAATGAAATGTTCTGATGATGAAGATTGCATTTTATCAAGTTTAGTAATTAAGTACAACAGAAAAAACGTTGTTGCATTTAATGCATATTTTCCATGTAAATATAAAATTATTTTTGCATGTTCTATGTGTCATTATTTTCTTCCACATACACACAAACCCTTATATAAAAACAATGGTATTATTTAAAAATTTATCAGTATCGATATTTACTGCAATTATGTATTTTTACTATTGGTCGTGTTGAGGTTACCGGTAACCTACATAGCAGTCAACGTGTTAATAATACAAGGTGTCTCATTTAAATATGAATATCCAAATATTTTTCTTGGATTAGTAAATAAAAAAACAATTACGAGAACAAAAAGTACAATAGAATTTTTGAAATATCAAGAACATCGTTCTTGTATATTTTTTATTATCGTAGTTTAATAGTTCATAAAATCATCGAATAGGATATTGAACAGTAATATTGAAAAATATTTCAATATTAAATTGAAAGTAAGAAACCTTGCATATATGGATTGGGATGTATATATATATGTGAGACTATAATAATTAGTTACGAGCCCTAACGCATATAAAAGGACACGAACGTTCTTACGTGTAATAATGTAAGAACTTGATCTAATCGTGGATTGATAATATTGAATGTGGGGTTTTTTTTTGTATATAAAATACAATGTTTATAGATAAACTTTTAAAAATTACCAATACTCAACATGATTTAATAATTATAATGACAATAATATAAAACGATCATGAGATAATAACAATTAACAATAATTATAATAATAATAATAATAATAATAATAATAAAAATAATAATAATAATAATAATAAAAATAATAATAATAACAATAATAATAATAATGATGAACAATATATGTGTCAATATAAATAAAAGTTTCGGGGTTCATTTTGTTAACTTACCATAGTAACGTCATCTATTTTTGAGATACTTCGAACAAATATGTTGACGCGGACAACCGCGGGCCCATCTAACATGGCAAACAGAACAAAAAGAATTAATCAATCGCTGAGCAATTAACAATTCGAATTATTCGATATGGTATTGTGCTTTTAAAGAAGAATTAGGTTTATTCACACGTCGTTCAATAATAGTTTCCTCCTCTTATTCCCTTCCTTTTTTCCTATATAAATATAAAAAAGTAGATAAGATGAGTAATAGAAGAAGAAGAAGAAGATGATGATGACGATGATGAAGAAGAAGAAGAAGAGACAATAAAAAAATAAAAAAAAAAGAATCAAGAAATGTAAGTGATGCGTTCCACATCGATTTTACATCGTGTAAAACCATTATGGGAACGTACACGCGCGTTTACGTTTAACTTACAAATTAATTTTCTTCCCATAGAAATATATTCAAATTTAAGGTTAATTTTTTTGTTTTACGTACGCAAGTTATATAATATAATAATACGCCGATATTTATGACAATGTATTAAGTGAACAAATTGGAAAAATGAATTTTATGATTTATATAAATCAAATAAATCATAAAATTAATTAGTATAATATTCATTGACTTAGACCACTATCATAATTATCGGTACACGTAGAAATCTGGTTCAAGGCTATGGTGGTATCACATAAATTAATTTAAAAAACCAAAAAACAAAACGAAACTGTTACTTCAGTCATTTTGTTTGATTTTGATTTGATTTTGTATGAATAAGTTTGTTAGGCCAAGGTCATAGTGCCTTTTGAGAACAAACCTAGTTCCCGTTCTTGCATATATTATACATATAATCATCATTAACGCATCACGGTCTTTATCACGGTAGTAGTAGACGAACCGGCACGCTTTATTCCTATGATGCTTTACTTTTTATTTACTCAAGAAGTCAAGAGGTTCCATTTAATGTTCCTCCTTAACGAGCTGAGTTGTTTCTTCGGGCGAGAAATGAAAATTAAGATGCTCTAGCGAGGACGCGCGAATGCAAGAAAAAAAAAGAAAAAAGAAGAAGAAGGGGGAAGATGATGAAAAAAAAAAGAAAAAAAGAGAGAGAGAGAAAAGAAGAACAGAGTGCGAGAAGACGACGACGACTAGGTTAGAGGACGATAAAAAAAATTTGATAAAATTATTTAATGGAATAAGCCAGGAGTGGCCAACCTTTTTTTTTTTTACCTATTAAAATCTTGCCATTTAAATACAATCAAACACACGTGTTTTGTGTATTAATATGTATGATAATGTAGGAGGAGGTATTAATCTAACACACATATGATATTTTTATTAATATTTATTATATTAAAAAGAGTAGCCATATATAGAAAAAATGCAGATTAAATTTTGGTTCTTTTTTTTTTTTTTTAGAATATAATTAATGAAAAGATAAAACTAACGTCTGCGCGTGTCTCCAATCAAGCGTTCATAATTTGATGTATATCTCCACAGACAAAAATAATGATAATGAATTATTAATAAGGAAATCAGTAAGTAGAGAGAACGTTGTTTTATTTTCGATAATTTTAAAATATTAATAAAACCGATTCACATATAAGTATGTTGATTCAAAACAAGAGTAGATACATTTGGTGATATCGGAATACTTTTCACGATTGACGTATTTTCTAAAATTCTTTTTTAAGTTCTCTTGCGCTTGTAAGATTAAATCAGTTTGCAAAGTTGTAATTTAATTTTTTTTATTTTCAATATAAAATGTGTCAGAAATCGTCTCCCGACTAAAAATTGTTTTACGATTGACATGTTGGTCACCCCTGAAATAGAGTACGACACTGTGTAGGTGTACTTGAATGAATATTTTTCTTTTTTGTTTAGCTTGAAAAGGATAGAAAGAAAAATTATAAAAAGAAAATCACTTTAAGCTTTTCGTTGGCATATTGAAGTATCAATTACTTGGCATTTCGATTTACGAGAATAATTTTTAAGATGATGCTGATTAAATATCCAATTTAATTCTTATTTCTTTATTTTATTATTATTTTATTTTATTTTTTTTCTTAAGTCATATAAAAGGTAAGAAAATTGTCAAGTATTCTTTAACACGATGTAAAATTAAATAACGATTAGGAATTGTATTAAACAATTATTTCCTATTCGACAAATATAAGAAAATTCAAAATGGCGGCTATTCTCGTTCGACGTGTTTCTTTTTTTTTTGTATAAAAACGAAGAGAATCTTCGGTATTTCTAATAAGAGAAAGGAAAAAAGAAAGAATGAAGGGAAGAAATTGGGTTGATAAAAGTTAAAAAGATATCTATCGTTTAAGTTGGGTAAGCGAAAAATATAATACAAAATGGCGGGGCCTCGGTATGGGTGTCGTCGATGACGACAGCAAGCAAGCAAGGGGGTAAAGTTCTTGCTGCTCGTTATGAAATTTTGGGTAGTGATGCTGCAGAACGTTTTGATTTCATCCATGAACAAGCTTGTTGATGTAGTAGACGTGTAGGGATGATTTTGTCGATATTGGTGTTGGTGTTGGTAGTGGTGGTAGTGGTCGTGATGGTCGTGGTAGTGGTGGTGGTGGTGGTGGTGGTGGTGCTGCTGCTGCTGGTGATGATTACGATGGCGGTGAGAGCAAAAGGGAGTGAGCCTGGGGTGGGGTTCGGGACGAGTTGGGTTTGGAGGGATGGCGCGTTCTCTAACGTCGTCGCATAATGAATTCTGGGTTACTCCGCTAACTTGCAATGAGCAAATCGATAATCCCGTAGGAAATTAACTAGCAACTGAACGAATCGATAGTAGTTGGTACCTGGGAAAGCCCGAAGGATGGTGTTGTGTAGATACAGATCGGTTAAATAAATTATACACGGCTAAGACAATTTGATAAATATTATTAAACTCCTGGGATTCGAGTGGCTAAGAAAAATTTCTACTATGAAGAAAAAGTAAGGGAGGATTGAAAGAAAGAAAGAAAGAAAGAAATAAAGAAAAAAGAAAAAGTAACAAGAAAGTAAGGTAAAATGATGAGTAGGACCTCGTCGATATCTCGACGTTTACTTTTCGCGATTGGTAAACCTTTAACCCCCCGCCCCCACTCCCACCCGATCAAAGAACCCATTCCAAAATATATACGTGCATAAAATAAAATATATATATATATATAAATATATGTGTATATAAAAAGAGAACTAGGTCGGGAGAGTTTATAAATTTATCGACTTTAAAACTTCGATCTTTTCCCTCTCATTTTCTTTTTCTTTTTTTTTGTTGTTCTCTCTTTCTCTCTTTTTTTTTTATTTTTTCTTTTTTTATTTTTCTCTTTTAAAAAGCGAGAGCTCCAAGCGTTTTTATATTTTCTAAACGATTACCGGAAATGAGGATCCGAGAGATATGATCTGTCCAATATTTAAGGGATGTTGTTGTTTTTCCCTTTTTATCGACTCAATGATTTAAATTCACGAGAAACATATTTACAATTTATTTTCTCTATATATACTCTTGTATATATATTTTTTTTTTTTTTTTAATTATTTATCAACTAAAAAATTAAATAATAATAATAAAATGAAATAAAATCGAGCATTGTGACAATTGGTGGAATGGTTGAAGTTTCGATAGTTCGATGATTTGTTCAGATACATGAAAATGATAAAAAAAATAATAGAAATGATTATAATAATGGATAAAACGAGAATGAAGGTAAATTATTTAGATTTGATAGTAGATAAATTTTTAAAAGGCGTTACTATGATTTATTATTTATCCGTCATCCATAAATATACTCTCGCGATTACGCGTTTCTCGAAATATTTCAACTTCGTAGGAAAAATGACGTAAATTTATGCCTCAACCCTCCCACCCATTCTCGGTGGTTATTTATCGTTTGTTGTTATTCGCTGGATAAAAAAGAAGAAAAAAGAAAAAAAAAAAGAAAACCTGTGAGTGCGTCGCGAACACGAATAGGAAAATATTTTAAAACAAACTCTCATTTCCTGATGTTAGATAAAAATAATTCACCATGGGGACACGCGAATGTTAAACCATTTTCTCGGATCAGGTATAAGATAGAGATAAGAAAGTTCATTTATATTTTATTTTTATTTTATTTCTTTATGTTTTTCCACCTCCCACTTTTGCTTATTATCGCTAAATACCATTGCGAGGGTAAAAAAAAAAACCATTTCTCTCTACGGTTTTTTTTCTCTCTCTCTCTCCCTTTCGATTGCGATATTTGTTTTGTTTTTCTTTTTTTTTTGTTATTAGAGGAAAGAAAAAATGTAAAGAAAAATAATATCAAACGGTGATAAGTAGTGGTGGTGTCGGGTCGACACGAAACGATCGATTAAATCTTATCGCGAGTCCTACGAGTTCCGTTATTGCGATTATCAAAGTTACCATTACGTTGGTACAATTTTTTTATTAATATTCGTGATCGTGAAAGTTATGTTTTGTATATATATATATTTTTTTCTTTTTCTTCTTTTAATAAAAAATAGAACACACGCAACTTCGTATGCATGGGGTCGCGTTTGATAACGCAAATACGATGCAACGTTTTGAATTATGTTTCTTTTCCGAATATTTTTCTATTAGATCGAATTTATTATCGATATTATTGTGCTATTATTTACTCCACAACGAGAAAAGGATATTTGAAAGGTATAGACAGGAAGGAATACCAACGAAAATGTTGTTCACACTAGGAGGAAATGAAGAAGAAAGATTATTTCCGATTGGGAAGACACGCCTAATTGAAACACCTGAATAACAGCTGAAAATTCAGTAGTTTAATCGACGTTTTAACGAACGGAAAGCTCGTCGGTTCCAATTATTGTTTTAATAACGATTGTAATTTACGTCTGCCCGTTAAACATCACAATGTCTTCAAATCGTTTCAACAATTATAAACGTTTAAACAAACGTTACTTCTTCTTTTGATAAAGATAGAAAATTTATGCTCGTTAATGATTATTTTTTAAGAATCTCAAGTTGTTTCGATGAAAATAAAAAAACAAAAAACAAAGGCAAAGGAAAGATTGAAAAATACAATACATATTGAATATTAATGAATTTTCATTCTTGACAGTGTCTTTCACGATTTTCACGCTTGTTTGAATTTAAGTTCTTATCAAAAGGGATAAGAAAATCCAACGTGTCAAAGCAGTCAACTTATTTTCTAACATAATTCGAAAAGAAAAGTAAATGAGATTGTCGATTAAATTTCACGAAAAAAAATTCTTAATAAAATTTCTCACTCCTGTTCGTTTTATATTTAACATTTTAATGAATAAATCACAACAACAAAAAATGACAGATTGAATAATAATATTCTTTTTATTCGTGTGTGTGTACATATACACGTATGTATTTACTTATATACATACATCTGTGTACATCGTTTGAATCGAATATTAATATATTTAATAGAGTAATAATATTAATTACAGAAAAAAATATATCGAAATATTTGTTCTCGACGATGTGATTCGTGCACAGTGTATGCGAGCCAGGCGTATCGTCCTGAACCATACAGAGTGTTTAAATAATATTTCGCCCTACACGAACCAGGACAAGACGTCGGACACGCGAATTTTGTTAGTTGACAAAAAACCTTCCTTAAATCCTGAAGATCTCATTTTTTATCTTCAATAATCGAATTTTTTGTTCTTCATTTTGTTTGCTTTCGTATTTTATTTTTCATTTGGGAATTCGTAGTATACACAAAAAATATTTCATTAATCGCGGTTTTCATTTCTATTCTTTATTTTGATATCGAAAAATATTCGTTGATTAATTTGTTAACAAGTAAAAAAATTGAATAAAAAAACAATCTTACCGAGAAGATCTTAGATGATATTCTGATTTAGCTTTTATTTTTGACTTGTTAATTAATTAATTAGGCTTGAACTATTTTATTGGTGTTTGGTAGTCTTGAAAGAACAATATTCGTGCAATTACACTTGGTGTATACACTTGGTAAATTCTCAAACTACAATACTAATTACGGTGCACGAAATAATCTGTGATATTGATATGGGTATATTTAGAAATAGATGTTAGATATGTTGCTAATATTGAATTTACAATTTTATCTAGTTTCTTTGATCACGTAATATCGAAATTTAACGATGACAATTATATTAATTATAATATAAGAATTGGATTATTCGATATGAAAGATCAACAACAAGAGAGAAATATTTAAACAACCAACAAATTAATGCAAACAAATCAAAGAACAATCTTAAGCATACAAAAAAGAAAAGTTACTTTAATTGGAAAAACAAAAAAAAAGTTAGAAAAAGTGTCATTTTTATTAGCCAAAAAGAGATAAGCAATCGTCGACGAATGTAAGAACTAAAATGGCGTCCATGAAAGTTTGGAAGTATCGCAAGATAAGAAAATTACTGTTGGTGATATTCGGGTGAAAAAAAAAAAAAGAAAAACGATACTTTAGAGAATAAAAACTAAATTAAAGAATATCTTTATATTTCACGAAATAATGTTCCCTTTCTAACCCTCCCTTCCTCCCTTTCCTCTTTCCTTCTTTCTAAGTGTGTGTGTGTGTCTCTGTGTGTGTGCGCTTAACACGATTGCATATCTATGAAGGCAGCAGAGAAAACGGAATTTCTATCTTATATGCAAATTGAAATTTATGTTTGAAGCATCTCGCGTAAACGCGTACACATAATATATATATATATATATATATGCATATACACCCACACACAAGCAAAAATGCGCAGATAGCGTTGCGTTAAGACCAAGCTTCGGCGTTGGTTACGTTGCGGTAAGAGAATAAGCACCTGCGTCAATGGATCCAACCGACCTAGTTGCCGAACGACGCCCTACGACGTCCTATAACGGCCCTACGACAACGACGATTCGACATTTTTCATCTCCGACAAAAAAAAAACCTTTCCAAATATTTACCTTCACTTATGACGAAATACAACAACAACCACACTGACATTTAAATCTAAATTCCCCCTTCCTCCCAATCCTTCTTCACAATACTCTTTTAACATTGACTTTTTATTTCACTTTAACTTATTTTACCCTTATTTCATCATCAATCTTATATCGAATCTTGGAATAAATGTTTTTTTGTTTTTCTTTTTTTTTTCCGTATAAAAATAGGAAAAAAAATTCCTTTTTTAATTTCTTTGAAAGCATTTATAATATTTTTTCGCCTTAATTCTTAGCTGCGATATTCGTTGTCACGTGAATGAATGTTGTGTCAAGTATGAGAGACTTTTTTTTCTTCTTTTTTCATAAATTTTCCAGGATAAAATTATGAAAAGTCATTATTACGAAACAACCAGTCATTATTTAGACCAAAAAAATTACCAAGTCAGTCATTATTTAGACAAAAAAATATATTTTGTCTTGTTGTAATCGGCACGCTTCGGGAAATGAGAAAACAAAAAAAAAGAACTAGCAAAAAGGAAACGGAACAGTTTGATAAGACAATGTTTCAATTGATTTCGTACAACAAAATTAGTCGACGTCTTTTCCACGTTTCTCTTCCACACAGGACGAGGAAAAAGACGACGTTCTGTCCGAGACATTTCGCGTTCGAAAACGTCGCAAATTCGAAAAGAAAACGATGGTAAAACCAAGTACAACCCTTGAAATGGGCCGTACTAAGGGGGTAGGTTTTTTTCTCTGGTTTTAAACCGGCGTGTCGATTTCTAGACGAGGTTTTTCACGTTTCTTCTTTTTACCCTTCCTCCCCCCCTTTTCTCCCCAACCGTTATTTTTTTTTTCTTTCTTCTGCTTCACTCCTTCCGTCCCTCCCCCTCTTCCTCCTCCTCCTCCTCCTCCTCCTCCTCCTCCACTTTCTCGTACAACCCTGTTTCCTTTTCTCCCCCTGTTTTGTTTCTTTTCTTTTTGCGAATTTTCTGAAAGAAATTTCTTCCCTCGAACGACCCATTTGCACGAATTGTGGAGAGCTTTTAAGAGAAAGAGACGAACTGTTTATGAATGGTTTCAAAGAGAGAGAGATAGAGAGAGAGAGAGTTAAAGAAAAAGATATAGGAAAAGAAGAAGAAGAAGAAGAAGAGGTAGAGGGGAAATAAAACCAACGAAATGCGGTTAAAGGATCAACCATGAGATTTTATGCTTAATGATGTATTACTTATCAAACGATACTAAAGTGAAAATGAAGACACTGTGTTTCTGTTGGCCGGTTTTATACTTTTTATTATTATTATTATTATTATTTGTCTTTGTTAGCGTTCTTTTATTTATAAGTTTCCGTCACGAGAAAGCGCGAAAATTTACTAACAACATATTTCTATTTCTCAAAATCCTCTTTTCTTCGTGTTTCAATATTTTTGATAAATTTTAATGACGAGTCTCGGTTTCGTATTTGCTGGTCGAGTTGACTCGAGTGAACTCGATCGATCGAGCATGGTTATGGTTTCTTTTTATTTTTTTTTTTTTTATTTTTTTTTTAATAAATACGAAATAACGCGCGCAATGTGTGAGTTTTTCAGAATGCGTTTAAATCGAGGAAACCAAAAATTGCAAAAATTATGATTGTTTCGTGATACGTTGGTTTTTAAAATAACTGATTTCTTAATTTGATCAGAAAAGTATATAAAGTTGTTGTTTTGATTTTCTTTTTTTTTTCTTTTTTTTTTTGCAAAAGATAGGCTCTACAATCAAACAAGTTATGTACAGGATATGCAAATATTGAAACTTGAGAACTTTCACCTTTTGGCAGCTGGAAAAGATAGAGAAACATAAAATACGAAACAACGAGTATATAAATCATTGTTTAATAATTTGTTAAACAAGAATATTTATTTTTATTCGATTAAAATTTATAAAAATGAGAAAATATCGCAAAATGAACCCTCATTGGGTTCTGGACGACTCATATAACAATAATAACAATAATAATAATGTAACCTATTAAACGTTAAAGGAGACGTAATTCAGGTTGAGCTCAGACGATCGTTAAAAGTTGAATGCAAAATGGTCCGTACGAATGATCATCGATTGCCGTTTTATTTTTGCGGTCGAACATGCGATATTTCACGGCGAGCTGATCAAGAGACCGACCGAACGAATGAACGAATGAACGAACGAATGAACGAACGAACGAACGAAAGGTTTTCTTCTCTCTTTCATTCGTGGCTCATTGCTCTCCCTTACTGAAAAAGAAACTATAATACTACTACTCCTCCTCCTCCTCCTGTTACGCATTTTATGTCTTACGAACCGTGACATTTACCGGATTTTTCTTATTCTCGGAAGAAAGTACACGTGATCGGAAATAAATCATGTGATTTAGAGCAAACGAATTGTATGTGACATCGAATGATTTTCTTACAAATTTTTCAATCTTCTCAAATTTGTTATTTATCTTTTTTGCAAACATCGAACGATACGATCATGATACAAATCTCATGGAATGTAATTTTTCATCGAGTAAGAAAACGATTTTTAAGACCACGATTAAAAGAAAAAAAAAAAAAACGAAAGGAAATAGAATAAAATCGGGATTGTCGTTTTATGGGATAATATTATTAAGTTAAAAATATGAAAACAGTTTCTAAGTCTCTTTCTCCCTCTCTCTCTCTTTCTCTCTCTTTTTCTCTTATTGTTAGCTCTGGAAAAACGAACGTATTATAACCTATGTCTTACGTCTTTTTCCTTTTGCGGCAACAAAATTTATACATACGTAGCATATATACATGTATAATATATATACATAAAAACAACATATCGGCAATAGAACGTATATATATAGAGAAAGTGTTTCAAAATATCTGGATATAATTTCAAAGGGTACTTCCTGTGTACACTAAACTAAGAACAAGTGTTCGTACAATCGTATGATTAATATGACATCTTGTTTCCAAATAATGGCCATTTGTTTTTGTTTTCCTGTAATTCATATAACTTTGCTAACAACTCGCTTTAATTAATTACAAATAATCTTTTTATAATATCACGTTGTCGGCAGATTTCAAACGACAGCTGGTACTTTTGAACGAGTTAAAAGATCATTTGGAAATTTGCATTGAAGCCGGACAGTTGGTTTTTCCAATAAAATTTCTATTAAAATCATATAACACGTGTAACACACGAAAAATGGGTTTATTATTTGGAAACAATGTATCGCATCGAGCATACGTTTTCTTTTTTTTTTTTCTTCTTTTCTTATTTTAGCGTATTAAAATCAGCCCTGAAATTATATCCACGTATTCGGAAACAAACTGTGTATGAATATTTGTCTAATAGATGAATAGAAGCTTGTAACGCCACATGCCTGCGTCTATGCTAGAATGCTAAACTTCTTTAACAATAATAACAATAACGGGCAGAATGGTTTTTTTTAGGGTTAGGGTATTTTGTCGTAGCGGAATCTAATGTAAAAAAGGATGAACTACGCGTGTAAATTATGTATATTAATGGAAACAAGGATTGTACAATTGTGGTAATAATTAACTCTAATAGTTAACACAGTGCACCCGCTAAATAAGAAAATACTAAAATATCGATATATTTAGATAGAGTGGCAGAGGTTATTGTTGCAAAAGGTTTGACAGGGTAGCTGAGGAATTTATTTTTAATAGGACAAGCTAGTTCAGGTCAACAACTTGGTGTTTAGGGGTTTTATGGTTGCATCTCAAAAGAGACCCAAAATAACCTATTACAATTTGCTAATTATATTTTTGTTGTTGCGGCTACGTGTTTGTTACTTGTGTCTTATAATGAGTAATCAAGGATTAAAGAGAAAAAAAAAAGTATAAAAAAAATAAAAAAAAAACAAGAAGAAGAAGATTTAAAGGAAGAGCAAATAAATCAAATTCAAGGGAAAGGGACACCCGCCAAGAAAGTCAACAGTTTCTGTTGTATTTTGTTTCCATTTCTGTTATTTCTATTGTTTTTTTTTTTTTTGTATTATTTGTTACCTTTTTGTCTAATTTTTGTCTCGTTTAGCCTGTTACGTTTGTTTGTTTGTTCGTTCGCGAGACAAACTTTACGATGAGAACAAGCGTTAGTTTTGTGATATAGAAACGGTCTTGTTAAAAAGTCAAGACTCGTTGTTTTTGTTGTTGTTGTTGTTGTTATTGTTGTTTGTTTAAAAGGATTTTTGTATCTGTTTGCTCATTATTTGTTGTTGCTGTTGTTTTTTGAATATTGGTCTTGTGCATACTTACCATCTTGATGTCACTAATTGTCGCGATGCTTCGCACAAACAGGTTTACCCGGACAATGGCCGGCCCATCTAAGGGCAAAAACAATAAAACAGACCCCCTTTTAGTGTCAATCGGCTCTCCCATTTTCTTTCTTTCTATATTTTTTTTAGTTTTTTTTTTTGTTTTGTCTAAATCAATATCATATACTTTACTATTTGATGTATTATTTTATATTTTTTGCTTGTCGTTTAATTTGTTAATTAATTTGTTTGTTTGTTTGTTAGTTTGTTTAATTTAGATTAGGTTTAGTAAGCTTGGTTCTCTGTTGACGTTAAATGGATTTTCTCTGTTAGGAAAAATAAAAAAAGAATAAAAAAGAAACGATTCATTAATTCTTCTTTCACTCGACTCGCAAAAATCCTCACGCGAACGACCCCGAAGAAGGATGTTGTTTCTTTGTCGAAGGTTTTTTCTTTTTTTTTTTTTTTATTATTTTTGCTCCTACGTGCACTTAGGAATCCTTCCTTCCTTCCTTCCTTCCTACCTTTCTCATCCCCAATCTCTTTTTCGTAAAGTTTTAAAATTGCAAATACGTACAATTTGTCTTTTTCTACAAACATAAAACATACGTGCTTGTATATACTAATGGACGTACACAAAAAAAAAAAAAAAATAAAAAGAAAAAGATCGCGAAAAAGTCTCTCCTCAGTGGCTTTTATTATTTTCCTTTTTTGTGCGTGCGTGTGTGTGTGTGTGTGTTGTTGTTGTTTTTTTATAAGCGGCGAGTACAAACGCCTTGAAAAGTATGTCCCGGATAAAAAGAAAATCAAAGAACACATACACACACACACACACGCAATATAAAAAAATAACAAAATAAAAGAGAATAAATGTACACGCATGGTAAATATGATATATTACGTTTATATATAGAAATATAATAAATGAATAATGTTGAATATTATTATAGAAATTTTTTTATGCGTTATAAACATTATTATAATAATCCCGTACACTCTCGTTTAAATTTACACACCCTAACGTAGAAAAATAAATTCTATATTGTACGTACCATCGGTTTCAAAAGTCTTCTCAAAATTGTACAAATTTTTATTAATTATTATAATATTATTTTTTTTTGTCATATCCCCGTACCATAACCTATCTCCATGCGAATTTATAAAAGAAAACGGGTCAGGCGGTCACAAGGGAACACCACCCAATGACGTAGATATCCCGAGTAGTACTTGGAATTCTCTCGTATCGGCAGATTAACCCATTGGATTCGACATTAATTAGAAGGATAGAGGGGAAGAAAAACCCTTTTTTTGCCTTTTCTCTTTCCTTTTCTTTCTTTTTACTTCTTCCCTTCTCTACTACCTCCTCCTCCTACTCCTACTCCTCCTCCTCATCCTCCTCCTTCATTTTCTCTTCATCGTATAATACAGCACGAGATCGTAGGGATGAGAAAAAAATTTGTTCGAGTGTTCCGTTCTATTTTTTTACTTTTGTAAATGCACGTACGACGACTAACCGATTTACTAATGGGAAAAATTTTTACAACAACAACAATAATAATAATAATAAACAATAATAATAAAAATTTCGTCGTAGTCGTCGTCGTCGTCGTAATATCGTTTAAATTTACTTTAATTTTTTTTCTTCCCCTCTTCTTTTTCATCCTTTTTTTTTTCTGTTCTCCCCTTTCTTTTTTTTTTCCTTATCTTTCCCTTTTATTACCGTTTAATGCTACGATATTAAAAAACCCGAAGGCATGAACGTCGATAAATGACCTCCATCGTACTTTCTAATTAGTAGCCGAGAGAGTAAAATACGCGTGTTATGTTTATTTTTTCTTTTTTTCTTCTCTTTATTTTTTTTTTCTCTTTATTTTTTTCTTCTTCTTTTCTTTAATTACTTTTTTTTTCTTTTCTGTCTCTTTCTTTTTCCATCATCTCCGACGAGATTATTTGGAACAAAAACAGAAAAAAAAAAAGAAAAAGAAAAAAAAACAATATATGTAAAGAAGGAATTGAAACGGAAGAGAACATACGTCGAAAGTGTGACGACCCTTTTTCTTTTTTTTCTCTTTTTTTCTTTTTTTTCTATCCCTTCGATAAGCGCTTCGATGATTTTTTTTATATCAACTATAGAATAATCGAGAAAAAAAAAAGAAACGATAAGTTCTATTATTTGTATCTTTTTATTGTGTCCACAATTAATATTCAGAAAATGCGAGAACACATTTGTCTTCGTTCTTTTAATATCGAATTTATCAGATTTTTCATTATTCGTAATAGCATAAAATGAGAACAAAATAATTTCGTAACCCACCGTTATTTATATCAGAATATCCTAGTTTCATTAATTCGTCAATAATTTAACTTAATAATTGTTCAAAATCAAACGCATTTATTTACACTTGTTCACCAAAATGGCCGACAAGTGAATTGCATACGAAAACATTTGAAAAATGTTATTTTCCTTACAAACTGTGAAACAAATCAAATTTCAAATTATCGTCAAAAATTGACAAATGTGAAAACGATTATGATTATTTGAACGAATGTGTTTTATTGTTTTTCTTTAACATCGTTTGAATAAATCACTAAAGTATATGAATGAAAATGCGTATGGGGGAAAAATACGATGAATTTAGGGAACGTGAGCCCTTAACACGTTTTAGGGTTTGTTAAAAAGACAGAAAACGAGAGAGTGAGAAAGAGAAAGAGAAAGAGAAAGAGAGAGAGAGAGAGAGAGAAAGAGAGACGAGGATAGGAGGAGAGTGTTGGGGACAGGGGGGAGGGGGGAAGAGGAGCAAGCCCGCGGAAACGTAACCTTTTTGAAATATTTACGAAATATAAACGGACGGAAAAGGTCGAGAGAGTATAAGACCTTTGCCTTTCATATCGCATTTGGCACGCTGCCTAATACTTTATAAAACGATCTTTTTACTTTTACGTCATTTCTCATAAACCACCGGGTACATATGTTGTATATCTATTTATGTATATGCGTGTACGTAAATTTGTATGTATGTTTGTATCTGCGTATCTATGTATGTATGTATGAATGTATGTATGTGTGTACGTATATATGCGTTTCAGATTGTGAGCCTATTTTCTTCTTGTGTTTCGTTCCACCTACAGGGTTGATTTTTTATTTTCATTTTTCTTTTTTGGTCAGATTTCTAAGGGACGAAGGGATATACATACATATATGTATATGTGTTAATCGTAAATATATATATATATATATATATCCTGGCACACGTTCGGATTACATTAGGTAAACAAAGTTCTACAGACATTATGCGCGCTCTCGTCCGTTCTATTTTTTCTATATGTATGTGTATATATATATATATATATATATATATATATATATATATAGATATGTGTGTATGTATGTATGTATGTTTATTTGTAATACGCGGATGACAAGATTTTCTCGTTTAGCTCCTAAGCACAAATATTTTCTTCCGTTTTCTTTTTCCTTCGTTCCTTCAAATCGGCCCAAAGAAAAATATAATATATCGTCTTTCTCTTTTTTTTCTTCTTTCCTATTTGTCGCAATAAAACACTAGCTTATCGTTTTTAAAATCAAACTATGTTGTTTCAGAATGTTACGAATATACAAAATAATTATTATTAATGTATAAAATGTCGCTAATTTTAGAAAAAAATTAAAATTAATTAAGATACGATTGAATAGAAATTTCAATGGTTTATAATGAACGAGATTCAAAATAATATATTACCAACGTAACACTAGAATTTATATATTTGATATAATCTGTTAAATAAATTCATCAACGATCGATCTTAATTAAATTGAACAAAATCGAAGATATTTATTTACGAGGGAATTGTATAACGTTCATCAAAATGGCCGAGGTGCGAATAACGTACCAAAAACATTCTCGTAAACGTTCGAACGTAATCCTGACAATAATAATCACTGTCCAAGTATTAACAAATACGATTAATCAAGGAACAAATATATAAATTATGTGTTTATTATCAATCGTTAAATACTTAAACCAAAATTCCAATTCCAATAGGTAGGTACGTAAATTAAAAAAAAAAACAACAGAATATACCTAAAACGATTTTAAATTAACTATTAGAAAAAGAACAAAAAGAAAAAAGAAAATAAACGACAATTTATCCTAAAGTGGTCCGAGTAGAATACGCGGATGAGTTGAAAAGTTTGAGTTGTAACAAAAAAAAAATAAAAAAAAATAAAAAAGAAAAAAGAACTTTTAATTCGTACTTTTCAAATTGTTTTTACGTTAAGCTTAAAAAAAAAAAAAATGATTTTTGTGTTAGGTTCAAGACTTTTCAACCCACCCATGAAGATTCATCTAATTGCACACATCTTTCTCTCTCTCTCTCTCTCTCTCTCTCTTTCTTCTCTAATTTTTTTTTCTCTTTTATTTCCTTTTATTATTTTCACCCGAGCTGAAAATCCCGATTCGTAGTTGTATGCGCGAGGGCACTAAAAAACACTATGTCGAAAAGATCGTTGTAAGAGATAATAAATGATATAATCGCGAAAGGAAGCGAAAGGGCTTAAGTAAGGGGCGGCAGCTTCATTGCATTGATAACACAGATAAGGGGTAACAACCATGGTTCTCTGGTACTGGTGGTGGTGCTGCTACTACTGCTGCTGCTGCTTCTGCTGCTGCTGCTGCTGCTTGCTGTTCGTTCCATCACTCCCTCGAGATTTAACCCCGCAATTTTCTGAAAGACCGTTTGATGTTCTTTTCGCACAAACCCTATCTACGTGGGTACACGTAGCTAGGATTACGAAGGGTTGTATAAAGTGCTCCTCTCCCTCTTGTTAAGAAAAAAGAAGTAAAAAGAAGAAGAAAGAAAAAAAAAAAAAAGCGAGAAGAGTAGAGTAGTGGGAGAACGAGAAGAGAAAGAAGAAGAAGAAGATGAAGAAGAAGAAAACCGAAAGGAAAAGCAACCTCTTCTATTTCTCTTTCCCACCGATTCTCTTTCTTTTGGATGAAAACGATGTAGAAATTCGTTCGTGGATTTTCTCCAAAAACGAGAAACTGTGGATACCTATTCGATGAGGTTATTTTTCTAGGAATTGTTACTGAACAAATAGAGAAAAATAATGGAAGTGAAAAGTAAAATAGTAACGAGTTAGAAAATGAATTCGTTCTTCTACGTATTCGTTTACGTAATATCTTGAAGTAATATTATATTATACATATATAGTATATATATATATATACCTAGAACGTTAGAAGCAATTAAGAAGTTCTATTTCCTCTTAAACCTGCATCGAGCAGACAATCAACGTGAATTTGTCGAGGTATCGTCTTTGGGAATTAGAAAGTCGTGATAAGACATAGAGAGACATTAGATTGGAAGACAAATCGGATCGGTTCCGATGCGTTTCTGACTTTATGCTTCATGTCATTCTAATCGGGAAATGGGAAATGGAAAATGGGAAATTGCTAACCGAATTTCCACGGATTTACGTGAAATGTTAACACAGCAATTTAGATTCGTTTTTTTACGCGCGACACTTTTCTTTTCTTTTTGTTTTTTTTTTCTTTTTTGAATATTTTTATTTTTATATTTTTTTAATTATATGTACACGTATGTGGCACGACGTTGTTAAGTCGCACGCTCGAAATGATTTCTCTCGAACAAATTATTACGCAGCTTGTTCTTATTGTTTTTTTTTTCTTTTTTTCTGTTTTTTCTTTTTTCTTTTTTTTCTTTTTCCATTTCCATTGCCATTTACAAGCAATTAAGTCGGAATTATAAAATCGTTAGGTTGTTGTTAAATAATATTCTCCTTAACGAGTTTAAACATGAAGCATTAATTATTGTAATGCGTTGTCACGTACACGTATTTATTTTTCTATCGTTTCCTTCGCGTTTCTATTTTTTAATTAAACACTTTTAAACAAGCAGAATATATTTCATTTAAAACGGTACACAAAATATTATTGTAATAATCCTTCGAAACTTATTTATTCATTTTTCATTTCTAACTGACTTGACCTAATTTACATTTACGATTTTAATTTGTTTCAATGATTCGTTGTCCTGTGCCGAACTTAAAATTAAATAAATTATCATAAATTTATTCTTTTTTCAGTATTTATTAATTGTTGATAACGCGTTGCAAGCGTCTTCTCTCTCTTTGAATTATTATAATAAATCAACTATAAAAAGGCTAAGTCCTTTCTCGCGTTTACTAAAAATAATAATAATAATTATTATTATTTAAAAGCGAAAATAATTTTTATTTGAAAAGAAAATAATATTCGTCAAATTTATATACGTGGGTGGATTGAAAATTCTTGACCCTGACATAGAAACAATTACATTTTTATTTCGGTCAAAGTTCAATTTGATATTTTTCAAACCCACTCTCGTATATTTAAGCCGTACAACAAATTAGCGTTTAGCAATAATTGCCAACAGACAAAAATTAACGAATGGGAATTGAAACTAACAATAAGTAATATAATATTCGTAGTGGCATGCACTCGAAGGAAACGAAAGTATATTATAGTTCCTCCGATGTTGTTTATTTTCGACGTTAATAATCGTCGATGTAAACAAATCCTGCAAAGAATGGAAAAAAAATATGCAGATATCAATGATAATCGAAATAGAATACAATTCCGATATTTTCAAAGTATCATGGTTATGTCAGTAAAATCACCATTGGACAATATACTAAATGTAATACGTTTGCGTTTGTATTATTCAAACTTTACAATGTTATGTAAAGTATCATTTTCTACGAAATATAAAATTCTATATTAATTATAAATATTAAAAAATAAAAATATTGAAAAACAAAAAATAATAATATTAATAAATATATTAATAATGATCGGTTGTGTGTATCTATTTTCTCACTACAGTATCTTTCGTATATTCTTGTAATTGAGTTAGCGGATCTGGGGGGTTTGGGGGGGGGCTGTAAATAGGTTAGGTGTATATTCAGGTAATATAATACATGCAATGTTACTTATGGCAATTGAATAAAATCAAATAATCGATCGAGCTAGCGATCACTATAATATGTGTAGAAATATACTCTTGTGATTCTCGCTGTATAATAATATAATAATAATATTATAATAACATGTAGACACAGAATATATTTGGCGTATAACTGCATTGTTTAGAAGCATTCAGAAAATTAATTTCTAAATGATCGTTACCTGAGACTCGTATGTGTGTTCTCTGTAATATAAATCTAATCGATTAATCATTACTCTTTACTGATGAATCACGTCTTATTTTGTTGTTGTTGTTGTTGTTGTTGATCAACGAATTAATTTTTCGATGATAAATAAATATAAAAGAAGAAAATATTGTTGATGTTAAAATCGATATATGTTAAAATAATATATTGGAATTGTGTGGTATGAAAAAAGAATATGTTGAAAAATATATTTTATACGTATAATATACAACCTCGATAAGTTCATTTGACTAAATTAATGACAAACAAAAAGGATATTTTTTTTCTTTGTTTTTTAATTACAATGAGGAATAGAGACTAGAAAATAAAGGAAAAGAAAAGAGAAAGAAAAAAAAGAAAAAAAATAAGATCTAAGGGAATTTAACGAGGCATAGAATTTAGAATGAAGGGAAAGATGCTAAAGTATTATACTTCTAAGTACATACAAGTTAAGTGATACCTAAACAGTGTCAAGGACGAGGGATGATGTGACCTAGAATTGACAGGCAACAAATTATGAAAATGAATGCTAATGAATAAAGAACAAGAAGAAGAAGAAGAAGAAAAAAAAAAGAAGAAAAATTTGGGACAATCCGCGAAGGTAAAACTTGACGATCAGTTTTTTGACAATCATAGGTGTTAGTAATAATGATTATGGCTGCTATCATCCTTAATGATCATCTTTCTTATAAACTTATACGAGTAATTTGATATGAGAAATAAAAGTACATTTATTTAAATAAAATAATAGAATATTTAGTTAAATGGTGCGAGCGAGAACTTCTGAATGATTATTTTCTATTCGCAAATATTAGAATAAAATTATACTTATCGCGTATTTTTATATAAGCGATTAAAAACAATTTGATTTATCGTTCATTTGTTCGATTAGAAAAAGAAAATGATTGTAGCATGATTTTTCTTCAAACTTATTCGCATTTCGATTCAGATATTCATCATTTTGTACGATGTTGTTATTGTACAAAATTTTCTGTAAATGTAACGTACGTATATGTGTTAATATATTGAAAGAATTTTCGACAATTTATCTACGATGACAATGCAAAAGAAGAATTTTCTTCATAAAAGTTTTCTTTTTCGAGGGTAACAACGTCCGAGAAAAATAAAGAAAATTGAATGTAGCAAAATCAAAGAGAAAAATAACATAAATTAGTGTTATTGCTGTTTCCAAAAGTATCTTACATAGAAACGTAGATTTATCATTTTTATTACAAAGTAAGAAGATATGAAATATTTTAGTTTCAATAGTTTAACAATTCTTGTAGAAACGTGGATAAACGAAAATTAATCAAAATTATAATAAAATAATAATAATATAAATATAATATATACTATATATACTATATATAAATAATAAGTATACATAAAAGAATAAAAAGTTTAACGAATTATTATCCAATTTTAAGAGCATAAATTTGTTGATAAAAAAAAATATTTCATAAAAATTAAGAAAAATAATGAAAAAATATCATGAAACAATAATCACCAATGGGATTTGACTATTGTTCGAGTCGTTTGATAATTTGAGAAACACATGTGAATTTCTCGATAATAGTCGTTTAATTGTTTAATATCCGATTGGAAAATTCAGATTTCTATTATCATGTTTTAGACGTTTGCTATAGATCGTTATCGGACGCAATATCTATACGAAGGGCGGCGCAATGTCGTAGGATGTACGCGAAGTACACAAATCGCGATGGCCCTTCAGTTAGAACAAGCTCTTCTTCCAACCCTACTTCTCTTTTTCACCACACTTCCCTTCGCACCCTGTAGACGGCAGGAAGAGAACATTGTTTAGACATGATTTGCAATGTACATAAATGTAAATCATGCCTTACAAAATGCACGATTCATCATTTTTCACGATCCAATGATATCCTTCTTTTATCAAACCATTTTTTTTATTATTTACTCTCTCTCTCTCTCTCTCTCTCTCTCTCTCTCCTACTTTGTCTTTCTTTTTCTCTCATTTGCAACATATATTAACTGTATATATATCCAATTTTTTTTTTGTATTTTATTTTTAATAAAATTAAAAATATATTTGGATTGAAAAAATAATGTTATATTTAAAAACTTTTCAATTCGAAGCTTCGGCAATATTGAAATACAAAAATAATCTATATACCATCTTTCAAGACAAATTCAATTCAAGACACTTCGAAAAATTGTACAAGATTCATCTATTTCTTTGACTTGACACGATAGAAGTTTTAGAAATGAGAAAAGTTCTTTTTAAACATTCTACTTTGGTTGGAATATTTCTCATCATTTTTCTTCAAAAATTCTCAAACACAGATAGACGCGCACGCACAGAGAGACAGACAAACAGACACAAACGCATGTGCGGATGGATATACATACGTTTGAAGAATTTCTTAATGATTTTTTTCTCACAAGATGTGAGATATATTCTAATTTATACATTGCGTCATTGCGAGCTTTCTTTTTCTTACCCCCAACACACACGAATGTGTTCCCACTACCAACCACCCCTTCTACCACCCCCACACATCTCTCATTCCGCATGTACACACTTTCTTTCTCTCTCTCTCTCTCGTTTTCTCGTTCTCTCTTTCTCTGTGTTATTTGCGTCTTATGTGTCATGGTCACCAGCTGCGAAGAAGAGAGCTATTCATTCTGTGCTTGGCACGACAATGGTGCGGAAGCATCGACGTATATAACGTTTGCCTATTACTACATGCAGGTTATTTCTTTGAAAGAACCACCTACGAAATTCCGTGGATCTTTTCCTCGGTTATATTTTATAGCGCAGAATTTCCAAAACTTCTGATGATACGCGCAGTCCGCTCAAACAAATGCTAATTTTCGGAAAAAAATGAAAAAAAAAAAAACAAAATACTTTGCTACTTAAAATTATTTTGTAATTATTAAAAATTATTTTTATTTGTATATTGAAACGCGTACAATTTATTTTATTGAATTTAAAAAAATTCTACGTAAAAAATATATAACTTGATTTTTTAATTACGTATTTGTAAAAGATTAAAATTAATACTCTTTAAATATATATATATATATATTTTTTTTTTTACATAAAGGTGAATCGCGTAAAAATTTTACAAGATATACCGGTTTGTTGCTTTAACACATCATCATACGACATGCAAATCCGATGCACCAATCGCAATCTTTTTTCTTCTTCTTTGCACCCGCAAATCAAGAAATAATTTCAAATTTTACAAAGTAACAAAACTAAAAAAAAAAAAAGATTGATCGATTTTATCAACGTTTCTTAACTCCTTGCTTCTTACTTCAAACGAAAATTGTAAATTCTAAAACGAATCTCTCGGATGATTAAGGAAAAAAAAATTGTAATTAAACACTTTGTAGAAAACATAATATTTATATTTAATGTTATTAGTAAAGACACAAATTAAGCAAAGAAATAATAATTCTGATGAAATTATTTTCGAGATTTAAAAAAGAAGAATAATTTTATAATTAATATTGTCTTATATTATTTTCCAATCGCGAAAGAAATATTCTATACATTAATATGTCATATAAAAAATAATCGGTGAATGATATTTGAAAAGAAAAATTATTTCAATAATAGAAAAATTAATGTTCCATAAAATACGAAATATCAAATAATTGTCTATTCCAAAAAGTAGCTTCAATTTTCAAATGAAAAACATTTATCGAATAATATAAAATCGCGTTCATTGGTTCGAGTATTTCTTTAAAGAATTCAAAAGAAAAAGAAAGAGAGAGAAAGAGAGAAAGGAGACAGACAAAGCAGGTAAATGTAAAGAAAATTTCAAAGAATCTAGCGTCGGAGGGTGAGGGGTGGTTAACGGGGTGGTGTTGTAGAGGGTTATAGAAAGAACCGAAGAAAAATAAAACAACAATTCTATAAATGCGTTTCGATGCATCGTGGTTTCTCGAAACAGGCTGTCAGAAACAGACGCGTCTAGCGTAAAACCGTTTTATCCGAAAAAGGATATACGAAAGGCAAGAGAGAAAGATAGATAAATAGATAAAGAAAGAGATAAAAGTAGAGGATGAGGGGTAGGGGTGTGGAGATGGGGATGGGGGTGGGGTAAGGGAAAAGCTGTAAGTTCCTTTGAATGAAACGAGTCTCGTGGGATTCGTGAAATTGCGCCGCCCAAGACACGTCCTCGACGTTACCCTCGAAAAATACATTTTCAAGATATTTCGAAGAAAAATCAAAGCCTTAGAAAACGTGTATATATATATATACTCGTTCGATAGATCGAAAACGAAAATCAAGACGATCTTTTTTCTTTTTCTTATATTTTTCTTTTTTTTTTTTTTTCCATACTTTTTTCACGAATCGACGGAATTGAAAAGTTTCGTCGATGCGCCCTTTCGTTATTTTCTACATTTATTTTTGTTCTTTCCTACTTTATCGTTTCGTTTCGTTTCGTTATTTATTTACTTGTTACTTTGTTAGTTTAGTTATTATCTTTAATCTATTTAGATTTTCTTTATCTCGTTGTGTATTTATATAGAATGAAATTCATTTATCATAAGCCGGGACATCTTATGAACTTATCTCAACGTGTTCTCGCTGTGTTTAATAATCGTATATAATATTATGTATATTTATTTATATACTATATGTACGATTAAAGTATATGGCGAAAAGGTAAAGTGTTTTTTTTTGTGTTGAAATATGGAGATACTCTATATTCACCTGTTCCATTTTCCCCGCTCGGCCGGATACGCGCGTCGTATCTTCCTGGACCTAGGATGTTGTCCAACACCTCTTTCTCCTTCTCTCGATAGTTCACTTTTGCCTGCGAACATCTGAAACATCAAAGAAATTTTCTTGTTAACAATCACTATACCAAAAAAACAACAGTTTGCGTTCAACTTAACCAGTTAACTGTGTCGATCATTTTGCAAAGTGCGCCCTAATGTGTGTCGTGATAATCAAGCGATGACGGATATAGTCGTCAAACACAGAGTAAGTGGCACTGTTGAAATATTCGGTCAAAAAGACGACTTTATTTTAGAAAATGAATGAATTTATAAGTAATATTTAAACAATGGATCAACGTAAAGCTATATTTATACATAATTAACGACAAACTTAAAAAAAATCAAATATTTAACAAACAAACAAACAAACAAAATTTTTTTTTTTTTTCCTTGGTTAGACATCGCGGACATCATCGCAGATGGAGAATCTAATATACTTTGTTTTTTTGGTTATGACATGTCAAAATAAAAATCGGAATAATCAAAGATCTAGTGTCCAACTCAAATTATCTGTAATTTTCATTTGTTTATTTCATTTCGTCCTGACCCCTAAACATTCTAAACATATTAATATTTACGAATATCATTTAGTTTTCGCCAGAATTACAATTTAAATATTCAAATTGTATCAAAATTTTACGCATGACGGATATAGCCGTCAAAACACAAAATTCTGCCATTCTTCCATGACGGATATAGTCGTCAAACACACTTAACTGGTTAATATATTATATTTTTTATCATTAATTTCGAATATAATAATAAATTTCGTTTAATAATAAATTCAATAAACTTTTCTTATTAAATCAAACAATAATTTGTTAACTCTTATTGTTAGGTAGAGTCAATTTCAACAACAACAAAAACTAGTTACATCGAATGCAAAATTTTAATCTGAAATTTAAGATCGATCGTTGTACGTTTAAAAGTGTAAATCTATTTAAGTATTAGTATACTTTTATTCATCATTTTTTTTTTAAATACAGGACCTTTATTGATAAATTTGCTAGTTTAATGAACAGTTGTGATGTTGAGTAATTTCGATTGATAGAAAGAAAACATTAATTTAGATATCGAGAAGAGAACGAAATGAAAAATAAATATTGATGAAATGAAGTTTTTACCTGGAACTAATCCCTAGTTTGAAATTTTAAATTGCATCTCTTTTCTCTATCTTGCGATATATAATTATCAAAATAATACGAATCTGCGTTTAATTACGTTTAACAAAATTTCATTCCGTCTCGTCATATAAATAAAACTGATTATATTATCGATATACCCATTGTATTATTAATTAATACAAAAAAAAAAAAACATTCACTTTATATATAATAAATGTTGAAATAATACGTTTACAAAATTAATTTCAAATATCTCTCGAATTTAGATAAAAGAAACTTCTTTGAAATTGGAGGTGTTACGAAATTGTTCATCGATTATTAAAAATTAAAATAAACATTATACGGGTGCGAAAATACTCGATTTAAACAAAACCAAACAATACAAAAATAAAACTATAAGATTGCAAAATAATAAATAAATCAATCAATCAATCAATCAATCAAATCATTTCGGACACAAATGTATGGAATATTAAATTCACGATTACATTCATTAATCATTCGAATAAAAATTATATACATACATATCATCTATATATAGATACATTTAGAATCGTAATATTCTTGGAAAATCGTGAAAATCCAATGAAAATGGAATTTCGTCGAAATGTCATAGCACTTTCGGAATACTAACTCGTCCTTCAAAGGGACGAGAAAATGCGCACGAAACGCACAAAAAAAGGAACTTGGTTGGCTGAGTGCTCGCATCCCGTATTCGAAGTTGCCTCGCGATGTTTCTTTCTCTCTCTCTCTCTCTCTCTCTCTCTCTTTCTCCCTCTCATTCTCTTTTTCTTTCTTCTAAGCAGAAACTCTCCTATCTCATCTTGATGAGAAAGAAGTACGAAATGGTCTTGAACGGTACCCACCGCCACCGACGACAATTTTAACTTTAATCACAGCGCGCATAGGAATACTTTGCAAACGCGTTCCTCCTCGGTACTCTGCATTCGGGTAATTATTGAGATGAAACTTCCTCTTACGTAGCGTTGATTGAAAAATCTCGCACTATAATATTCTTTTTTCCTGTTTCCTTTCCTTTCCTTTCCTTTTCTTTTCCTGTTCTATTTTTTCTGTTTTTTTTTTCTCTTTTTCTTCCCCGTTTCTTTTTTATTTTCAACATAATATCGACTAAAGTTCTTTGATATCAAATTTACGACAAATTTTTCGACTTAATTTTATGCCATTCAAAATATAAGATCATTGAATTTATAAGAATAATAAATATTATTGACATAAATAATAATATATTCTCGATATTCCTTTTCTTTTCTTGTTCTATTTTTTCTGTTTTTTTTTTCTCTTTTTCTTCCCCGTTTCTCTTTTATTTTCAACATAATATCGACTAAAGTTCTTTGATATCAAATTTACGACAAATTTTTCGACTTAATTTTATGCCATTCAAAATATAAAACCATCGAATTTATAAGAATAATAAATATTATTGACATAAATAATAATATATTCTCGATATTCCTTTTCTTTTCCTGTTCTATTTTTTTTTCCTCTTTTTGTTCTTCGTTTCTCTCTTATTTTCAACATAATATCGACTAAACTTCTTTGATATCAAATTTACGACAAATTTTTCGACTTAATTTTATGCCATTGAAAATATCGAATTTATAAGAATAATAAATATTATTGACTTAAATAATATATTCTCGATATTTTCCTGTTATCTTTTATTTTTATTTTTATTCTTATTTTTCAACAAAATATTATATACCAAAGAGTTTGTTGATAATATTTATGACAATTTTGATTATAATTTTATGATCAATCAAAAATACGACAATGTTATCGAATCATAAAACAAATAAATTATTAACATTTGGATTGGAATTAAATTTTGTTAAAATTGATACACTTAACTAATAATTGAATATACTTAAACACATAAGAACAAAAATTGTTCGTTTTTACGTATCAATAATCAAATCTCGGACTACTGTCGTCTAAGAAAATTGGAATCCTTGACACGTATCCGTAGAATCCTTTTAAAGTCAGTCAGTCTATTCCCCGAAGGGTATCTTTACAACCTATTTCTAAATTCATAAGATGCAATCTTGACTATCTACGAGTACTAACAAAAGGCTTGAAAATCTTTCGTCTCGAAGTATCTGATTTTCTTCGTTAACTTTCGTTAAAACCGCTACGGGAAAATAACGCGAGTATACTTCGGAATAAATTCTTCGTTCAACAACTCCATTCCAACCACCTTAAATCCTTTCCCATCCTCTAAACCCCATCATCTCATTTTAAACAGAAAAGATTCGATCGTAATTATCCGATGGTATCGCTTGAAGCGATTAAATAGAATATTACATTTAGAATTTTCCAAAAAGAGAGAAACAAAGAGAGAGAGAGAGAGATAGATAGATTCGAATTAATTTCGTTGGTTGCATGAGAATAATAGAGACAACAAAAATAATAATAATAAATAAAATAAAATTATAACGTACGCGAGAGACGCTAATAAGAAAAAAAAAAAGAAGAAATAAATAAAGAAAGAGAAAAATTTGTCATCCATGAAATTGTGACGAAATTCATCGTCTGACAATGAAGTAGCAATCAGTGACGTTAAAGGATACTCTTGAAAATACACTGCGATTCTATATACGAAGAGTTATTTCCGGTCAAGATCACAGACCTCTCTTCCTTCTACTATCTCCGATCTTTCGTTTGTAATAAAGGTAGGTATAGATAGTACTAGAAGGAGTAGGAGTAAGAGGAGGAGGATGAGGTGGAGGAAAAATAGGAATATTCTCTCTCTCTCTCTCTCTCACTCTCTTTGACAATAGAATTTAAAATGACAATTCGGTCGAATTATCTCGGTAACATTTCCACTTACATTTTCATTCGATATTACAAAAGATTTTTCAGCCATAATTATCGGATATTCGAAGTTATTACGGAATAATGCATCACCCCGTTCGACTACATATATATTTTATATAAGAAAAAAAAAAAAAGTAAAAAAATAAAAAAGAAAAAAAACTACCTCTATTTCTTTCTTTCTTTTTCTCTTTCTCTTTTTCTATCTTTTTTTATTTCTCTCTCTCCCTCTCTCTCTCTCTCTCTCTTTCTTTCTACTTCCTCACTCTTTATCTATTTCTTTCTTTTTTCAGCTTTTGTATCCTTGTTGAAAAATTTTCAAAGCTTTGTTAGGATGATTGATTGCACAACGACAGGATTTTGCGAGTCATGATCTTTGATCACGTCACAAGGAATAACGAGTGAACTTGCTTTCCACCCGAAACGTTGTCAACAGAAAACGAAACGAAACGAAACGAAACGAAACGACAACGACTACGATGATGATCCAACAGCTGACCTGACCTAGATCCTTTTGTAAACTTTCGAAACATTTTCTCCTCTCTTCCAAAGAAACCTGTATATTAAAAATATATCCTTTCCTTCCTTCCTTCCTTCCTTCCGTCGATACTCATCTTCTTCTTACCACATTCTCTTAAAATACACACCAACGTACACACACACACATTTATAACGCACTACGTTGGTTTGTTGTTGTTTATTTTTTTTTTTTGTTCCAAAACAAATCGTTCAAAGCCATCGATGAAAAAATAATCAATCATCAATGTTTTTTCTTTCTCGTTCTGATTTTAAATCTTCGTGAGATAAGAGATCAAGATTGATTTATTAGAAAGAGAGAGAGGGAGAGAGAGAGAGAAAAAACGGAACAAAAATAAAGAAAAAATAATTCTCATCCCCTTAATTTTTTTTTATTTTTTTGTGAAATCGTATTAGTGGCAGAAAAAATTTAACGTCTTTTTCTTCCCCCTTTTTTTTTTTTTCTTTTTTTATAAGCTTGAAGAGAAATCGTTCGATTTCGAATCGTTTCCGAAGTTAAAGAAAAGCTGTCTTTCTTAAAGGAGTTTACGAACGAGTTCAGAACTCGAGGTGTGGGATGAGAGGGTGAGAGGGTGAGAGGGTGAGAGGGTGAGACGGTGAAACGGTGAAAAGGGAGAAGAGGGTGAGAAAAAAAGAAGAAACGGAAAGAGAGAGAAATTGGTGATGCTATTGAAGAGAAACGAGAAGAAACTTTTAATCACGTTTATTTATTTCGTTCTCCCGTTCAAATTGTTTCGTATATTGTATCGAGAACGGAGGGAAAGCGACACCTAAATTAAATCCACGCTGGAATGTATTATTGAAAATGTCGTATAAAGTCAAATGATATCCACGAAAGTGTGTGTAGAAAAAAAATATATTTTCTGAGATTGTAACTTTTGTAATCGATGTTATGCAAGTTATTCGAGAATATGCAAGAGAATGAGAGAGAGAGAGAGAGAGAGAGGGAGAGAGATTATTGCGAAAGTACTTTGTACATTGTTTTTCATTTCTTCGATACTTCTAATAAAATTCAATCCTTGATCTCTCGTCAAATTAAATATGAAGAAAATATTTTACATTTAATCAAAAAATATGCTTGAAGAAAATAAATTATTAACGAATGTGCATATCTATATGCATATAAATATTTCTTTTTTTTTTATTCATAAGAATTATTTTCTATTAACAAATATCTATTATAAACACATATATATCTATCTTAATAAACATTGATCCTTTTTTTTTTGTAAACATTACACTTTATATATGAAATTGTTAACTTATTTTGATTCTTAAATTATTCAATCGTTTTAAAAAAAGCCATAACCAAAAGCCATGTTTAAGTAACTCGAGCTACACAAAATTGTATAAAAAAAAATTAAACAAATTCTCCATAACACCAATTCAACTATTTCTAGATATATATATATATATATATACTTTTAATATTATTAAATATTTTGATTGTTTTGAAAGAAACGAGAACACGATAAAATATTTTATTTTTTGTCGTGTAGAATAGGAATAAGAGAACCGCAGTTGTGGTTTGGTTTGGCAAGGTGAGGTGGTGAAGTGAAGTGAGGTGTGATGAGGCATGGTGCGGTGAGGTGAGGTGAGGTGTGGGATGGTGTTGGTGAAAGTTCGCGCTGCCCTGACATCCCAGATTTTTTGTTATTACGTGCCACGATTCTTGACGATGTTCCGGTGAAATATTTAAACCAGTCTGTAGCTCCGGGCTGATCTCTAATGAAAAACTTCCCTCCCCTGAAGCCACCCCGTGGTGGCAAGCCACGTTCTGAACTTCCAGAAGAAGAAGAAGAAGAAGAAGAAGGGAAGGGGTGAGCAAGGGTTAACACAGAGAGAGAGAGAGAGAGAGAGAAAAAGACGGTACAAGAAGAGGAGAAGGTGAGGGTGAGGGTGAGGGTGGGGGTGGAATAGAAGTAGTAGGGTGAGAAGGGTGTGCACTGTAAGTTAGGAGAGGCGCCTCGGACCAAGGCTATTCAAAGCTGCTTCACCCCGACCCGGACTTTGGCGCCATGGGCATCAACATACAACCTTCCATCTTTATCTCTATTCGCATATTAAAATTTCAACCCTGTTTCTCGGCCCCAACATCAACCAACCATCGCCCCTTCTAAACAACTCTTTTTCTGTCTCTTTCCTTTCCTTTCCTTCCACTTTTTCTTCTTCTTCTTCTTACATCTTATCCAGTAAAACTTCTTCTACTTCTTTCTCTCTGTTTCTCTATGTCTTTTTCAATTTTATTCTATTCTTCGATCCTTCGACACAAAGACCTCGAATTGAGAAGTACCATTGTAGTTAACTTTCGGTCCAAAGGTGAAAATATTGCCGCTTCAACTAGTTTACTTGTCAACTTTATTAGAAAAACTTTTGAGATCGTGTGTTATTTTCCACGATCTTGGCTAATTTTTATAACGATCGATATTCCTTTTTTTTTAACGATCAAATCATTTTCTAAATTCTATCGAAAAAAAAACAAGGAAAATAGAGAAAGAGAGAGAGAGAGAAAGAGAAAAGAAAAAGTACGGTGAATAATTAATATCGATTTTTATGCGCATACATTATTAAAATATCGTCGACGTTCGAATAAAAATAAAAAAAAAAAATAGAAAAAAATTGAGAGAAAAATGAGGAAGAAAATAATAAAAAGAAAATATATATATATATATATTGAACTGATAAAATGAATAGGCCTAAAAAGTTAGAAGAATTGTAGGGATTAAATTTGGTGACAGATATGAGTGACGTGATGAAAGTTAGCTTGGTTATTCGAAAAGGAAAAAAAGAAGAAAAAAAAGAAGAAAATTCGAAAAGTCGGTAGATACGCGTCGGTTAAATCGGCGAGTTAGTTTCACGGTTCTGAATCGTCAGAAACTGCATCTACTGTTGATTCTGCAGCTGCTATTGCAGCTCGTTACTTCGTACCAGCCATTTATCTATCAAGTCAGAAAAACGTGTCTCTCCTACTAGTTCATATGTGTCTTGTAGATGTCAGTTTTACTGATACTCCTGGAATGTTACCGGTTCGTCATTAGTTGCAAATGAATGCCTGATGACGCTCAACTACCAGCGCTCACCAACAACCCACCTCCTCCTCCTCCTCCTCCTCCACCATCTTCCTTTTTTACTCCCTTCTTTTTCTTTTTTTTTCGCATATCAAGGTAAAACCAATGCTAATTGCAAAGTGAAATCACCGACGGCTAGATACCACCCTATCTCCTTTTTCAATCTTTCAACTTTTTCTACTGGAAATACGTTTTATCTGTGTATGCATTTCTGTAATCTAGTGTATAATATGCGCGTGTACGTGTGCGTCAGATCTGTGAATTTTTTTTTTCGTCCAATTAAATCATCATCGCGTGTACGGGAAACCCGCATCGTATTTTTTTTTGTTTTTGAAATTTCTCGATGGCCGGCGACTCATTTAAATTGAATTTTTTTTCTGTTTTTATTTATTTTTTTTTTTTTTTTTAAATCGAAACTATATATTGTTAATGAAATCTTTTTTTTATTTTTTAGTATCATAAACTAATATTTTGAATATTTGATTGAAATTCAATTGTAGATGACGTTATTCTAACGTCGTTCTATTTGATAAGTGTCCAATGGAAATTCATATTTTATTAGATAATAGAAAGAGGAAGGATAAATTACGAGGATAATACTTGAGAACAGTTTGCGATAAGTGGACGTGGAATATTAATAGACGCACAAAGAAGCTGCCAAGAACGATGTACATATGCATAGTATAGTACAGAAATTATTCTACTTCTATGATTTCAACAAAGAACTTCCATCATGACACTTTTTGGTTAATTAGTCGTATTAAATCAACATACACAATTACGCAAAAATTTACGTATACACATAAATAAGATATATTTTTACGACGTTGTTGTTGTTGCGTTCATTTTTTCCAATTACATAATATAATAAAATATTTGTATATAAATGAAAAAACTAGTTGAAATCAATTTGAAAAACTATTAAATGCTCGATGTATAATCAATATCGATAGTAAAAAACGAATGAAACTATAATATTTGAACACGTGAAGCAGAAACGATTGGTTTTTATTCGAGGATTGAACGTATAGAAGAGACTTTGATTACTTTTCCAAGTAAACACGATAATTTTTTATTGACATTGAAATATCCTGTGTCTCGTATCGTTTTCCTATCATTTTATATTCTCTCTCTCCCTTTACTTTCTCTCTTTTTCTTTCTCTTGCATTTCTTTATTTCGAAAAACACACAACAATCGAAGCGTTTCGATGATATCAACGTTAGATATTCGATAAGGTCAATCGAATCGGTTCAAATATCTTTTCGAGAATCGTCCAAAGCTTGAGAAACGATAGAAAAATGTCATTGGCGTTAAGCCATTGAGGTTTTTGACACCGTTCCAATAACGAATTTGTTATATCGTTCCATGCACCGATGTCCTTGACTGACTTTAAGTCCAAACGATATGAAATAAGTAGAACATAAGACAATTAAACAATAATATTATGACTCACCTTGAAGAATGTAGCAGGACTGCTAGTAACAGTAGTAGAAGTTGTACTCCAGGCCACATCGCGGCGGCCTAAAATCATCAAATTTATTTTCTCATTAATTCATTTGTCACCAAAATTTGTCGTCTTATTACTTTATTGATTTGTTTCTTTTTCACTCTTTTATTAAAATATATAATATATTTTTGTTTTAGATTAAAAAATATATGATCTGGATTATTAATTTTCTGTGTTTTGTCCAGTAATCAAATTGTTAAAAATATACATATATATTTTGTGAGTGTATTGATGAAATTACGAAGAATTTCTGTTGAGTAATCAAATTAGTTATTCATAAAGGTAAATTCTTAATAACAATACGTGTAATGTTTAGATTATTAATTGAATGTATTGTGTAATAATGAAATTGTTAAGAATTTCTATTATGGTTTAGTTTGAGTAATTAAATTGGTGATTAAACAAATAGATTCTTTAAAAAGTGTTAATGTTAGAAAAATAAGAAAGGGGTTGAAATTGTACCAGAAAATTAAACTTCAATGAACACTTGTGTTTCACGGTGTACCGAACGTCTTCTCTTTCCGTTACTCTCTGACTTGGTTAGACTATTTACATACGTTCATATAAGACTCACACGAGTCCATGAAAGAATACAAATAACGCAGTTGTGCATACTATACGCACGCGGTAGATATTTTATTCTAATGCCAAGAAAATGATCAAAAAGGATATAATAAATTTTCGAGAGTTTTCATTGCGAATCTTTGCAAACACGCATTCTCATAATTTCACTTGTAAAAAAAATCCCTATTGAAAAAATAACAATAATCAAGAAGTCAAATTATTAACACGTCCGATAATGTAATCCGATTTAATATTAAATAATAATTATTAAATTGTATTCTATATTTCTCAAATAATTTTATAGAAAATTTTTGAAAATAATAAATTCATTAAATTCGTTCTTAAAAAAATGAGAGACACTATTGTATATTTAAATAAAATTAAAACAGCTTTATCCAGATTAAAATATATATATATATATATATTGTAAGATTTACACTTTATTTATATTTATTAATTTTATTTTATTTATTTAATATCGTTTAATAATGTTTATTACACGTGTTACCTTACAAATAAAGCATATGCATTCCCGTCTTGAGAAACGATCTTTTTTTCTTTCATCCTACGATAAACTCTCACACACTCAACCCATATAATCACACACATGACAAAAAAATGACAATAACATTTCCTTACCCCATTAGCGTTACTTATAAAGAAATCGTCTATCAATGTTTCTAGAAATATCACACACTTCTCGAATTTTCTCTCACCCTCGCAATATTGTATCAAATATATTCAAATTGTTTTGTTTCAATTTTATATATAAAATGATCAAAATTAGACATCGAGATACAATATTTATATATTCTTATATAAAACAAAAACAAATGTAAATGATCTAACAAAAAACCTTAGCAGTACTCAGAAAATTATCTCACGCGACAATCTGTTGAGAACAAGGTACGTTTGATTTGCGAAAAAAAACACGAACAAACGAGCAAACAACATGACAAAATGATCAACCTATCAACGATGACAATTTTCATTTGGCTTCATTGAAAGCAAAAATATAATAAGCGACTATGATCTAATAGTCTAATGGAAATAGTTTGGTAACAAATGTGTTGAGAACAAGAAACGTTTGATTTGAGAAAGAAAAAATAATGCAAGAGAAACAGATGATTCTGTCGTAAGAAATAATAGAAGGTAATAATCAACAATGACAATTTGTAAATTTGGCTTCATTGAAAGCAAACAAGGACATTACAATCTGAAGAGATAAAATTCAATTACCTAATAGAAATGGGGGAAAGAACTTTATTGCTCAATAATAGTTACTTGCAAATGAAAAAAAATCTATTGACCATTATAAGGCTATTTCCGGTCACGTGTTTCACCAAATGAATCTCTCATTCTCATTCTCTCTCTCTCTCTCTCTTTCATTTACCTTTCTTTCGTGATTTCACATTGTCTATTTAAATTACATTCAAAAATCCTAACGATATTTGATAAACGCCAAAGCATTAAACAGTGGAAAATTATTTTGGCTTAGATTCGCGCCAACTATTTTCGACATCGAGAACCGGTAAATATTTGACTAATAGAAATATACATATTTCTCTATTTATGACAATAAATAATAATACTTATCTAAATATAATGTATTTTTCGATAAAAAAGATTGAAAATATATAATCGAAAAATCTGATTATTTTTAAATATATAAATTTGGCTTAATACGATTTAGAGAGAAACATTCAAGAAAATTAAATAATACTTTAAATCAATTAATGCGATGTTGAATTATAAAATTCATGGAAAAATATTCATAATTATTTTATATATATATATATATATTTATATATGATCTCTATATGCAAGCGTTATCTTTTAATACATTATCATTCCATTAAATACTTGATCTTCTTTCAACATAAGTCCCATTCGGGGTAATGTATTTTTATCCTTTCCATTTTTCATCCCTGTTCTTCTTTATCTTTTTTTTCTTTCTCCTTCCTTCCTTTCTTTTCTTTTCCGTTGAACACGCGATGATTAAAGTAATCCGACCCTCTTTCCATTTCTCTTTCTTTCTCTCTCTCTCCCTCTCTCTCTCTCTCTCTCTCTGTCTCTCATTTTTTCTAATATAGACACAAGTATATAAACGGAATGATATAACCGCGATGAAACGCCTAATCCCGAAACGAAGTTAATACTCTTGAAAGATTACGTGCTCGGATTCTTGGAAAAGAAGAAAGATGGTTGTCGTGTATCGAATTTTTAATTGGATATTTTCCTAGAAGTGAATTTATATCGTTTATATTCAAGAAAAAATCACTAACTAATATTTATGTCAATTTAAATAATTACTTGTCAGAAACAAATTTTTTGGTTTTATATTTGTGTAAAAATATAATTAAAAATTTATTTAAAATAACACAAAACACTAAATGCCTGATACATACGTTAGTAAAATACATTGAACAATTCAATTAAAGTCATAATAAGCATTGCTGATAATTTAAATCAAAGAAAATCAAGAATGACAATATTATAGAACTTGTGATTGCATTCATTTTAAAAAGCTTTAGAAAGTGATTGTTAGTTATTGAAACAGGAAACATATTTAGGATAAATATATCTCATATATATATGCTGTAAAGAATTAATTAGATAATTATGTATATGTGTAATATATTAAATTAGAATATAGCGTATGCACTTACTTTTATAAGATTAATATAAAAACTCCATCAAATTGTTTGGCTGATTATCAAAGAGTAGGAACGACTACTGTCATGATCATCATTCGAACATAATTGTTGGAAATAGTGATAATCATAATCAATGTAAATCAATGAAAATTAGGCACAAATGTAATTTAGAAACAGCGACTGATAACCATTAATGTATATCACAAGTACTATTACGTATCTGCATATACTCATATTTAAACTTCTTTCATTTACCGGTACCTGCACACACAAATTCTAGCATAATTAATAATATTTCAATAATAAATTACGTTAGATGCATTTGGTCTTATATACGATGCTCATATATACACGTATGCATATGTATATCACTCTCCAACAGTACACGCACTCGTGCACATATGCATATCATTTGCATAGCAACAAAATGTGCACAAGTATATATATATATATATATATACGCGAAATAAATTTGATACTTATTTAATATCGTTATACGTCTACCGACATTAAAAGTAGGCTAACACTAACTATGAAAACAGTTACGCAGTACATTAGACAAACTTCTGAATCACCCACCTTTCCAACGAACAGGAAAGTCAATGTGTTTATAAATTCGACGACGAGATTCGTAATAGAAACAAAAAACAATAACGATCGCGGTGTTCGCGTACTGTTGTTAAATGTGCCGCGATATGTTTGATTACGATCGTTAATTCGCAACGCACCTCCCCCCTCCCCGTTTGGTTTCGAATTTAGCGAATAAGCAACGCAATCGCGACGATCCAGCATTTCTCGCAGATAAATAAACGAAGCGCTATCGCGCTGCTTGGCACAATCTGTCACGGATTTTTAAAAATTGTTTTTTGGCACTAAAATAGTTCAAACAAAACATTAAACGACGACCGAGAAACCGTTCATCTTTCGATTAGCTTAACTTCTCCTTTCCTTCCCTTCTTCATCATCATTCTTCTTAGCTTCTAACGTGTTCCTTTTTTTACGTATTACATATTTTTCTCTCTCATTTATCTTCTCATTTACATCAGATACAATATTTAATATTCCCTTTTTTTTAAGGATACTCTAATTAACCCTCTGTCGGCATGATAGATTTTACTAATGCCACGGGAATGAAATTTTTCAACACGTTATATATTTTGGTATTTAATAAATTAAAGAATATTTATTACTCTTAATACTCTCTTTAGGGTTTCTAGAATATTATCTATAATAGATTATATTTTGTTGTTATTTTTATATAATTTTAATTTAAAAAAAAATAAAAATATTAATATTTTTAAAAATATAGCAAAAGAGACTCACGGTATAACTATGTAGTTAATAATATTTCAATAATTATTTATGCGTTAGACGTATATATGTGTTTCGTTTTATATACAATGCTCGTATATATACGTATGTACATACATATATTACATAGAAGTGTATAAGCTTGGTAGCAAGTTCCGAGTGGTAGGCAAAACCGAGTCATTCAGTACTCGGGGATGCAGTCTCGTGTGCTCGTCAAGTCCGGCCATCGTTTATTTTCACCAACGACGTTCTCCTACAAACTTTCATAAAGCGTTGGTTAAACGCGCATGAAAAACAATTTGCGTAACGAGCGCGAGTGCTGCACGTCCCGTTAACGGAACGGGAGTGCTGGTCTGGTTTCTGATGGAAGTGGTGAAACCCTACCGACTGTTTTTTTTTTTAAGGGTGGAAACGAAAAAAATCGCGAATCAAGAAAGAAGCAATTTTTCTTCGGGGAAAGAAAAATAAATAAATATAAATATAAATATATATATATATATAAAAAGAACGATATATAAAACGTTCCAAATGGTTTTACCCTGTTCGTTGAAAGTATAAAAAAAAGTCTCTCTCTTTGGAGTAGTAAAACGATCAAAAAAGTAATTGTAAAGTTTCGAAGAGTATCTTTAAATTTGATAACGATTATTACGAGATAAAAAGAGAACAAGAGAAAAGTTTATCCTTGTGATAACTGGGAAGAAATTCGAAGAAACGTTTTAAATGTTTATTTTTTTTCTCCTCCCTCCTCCCCCTCTCCTTATATCTTTGTACCTTCTTCTTTCGTTCTTTCTTTCTTTCTTTTATTTTTAATATTATTTTTTTTTTCTCGATTAAGTCAGTTACGCAAAGAGTAAAGAGTTTATATATTTTATATCTCTCTTTGAGATATAACGTATTTATTTTATATACGAGTTAGTAAATTAATTATTTATTTGAAATAGTTATCTTTTTGTTTCTAGGTAATATCATTTCGTCCGACAATAACAATTGTAACTAATATGAAAAGATATACGTCGAAATGTTGAAAGAATTTATTCTTTGATTTAAGTAATGCTTATAATTTTCTTTTTCGCTATATTACAAAGTATAAAATGTTCGATAAAAAAACTCGACACTAGAAATGTGCAAAGAAAAAAAAAAAAAAATAAACAAAACAATTAAAAAAACAACAATGATTCAACGATAAAAATAATAACCTAAGGAAAAAGAAGGAGCAGAAGGAAAAGAAAAAGAAAAAGTAAGATTTTCCGATATGTTGTCCCTTGAAATTATTTCTACGCTATTATTTCATTTGTATGCTGAATCCTCGAGCAAGGATAACTCCATTAAAAAGGAAAGAGCGAGTTGGTCGACGCGCGTTATCCGACTCACAGGATAGAATTTTGTTTTATTTGCACACCCTCAACCCAACCCTGTCGTTTGCCTCTACTGAAGGAACCTACTGGAAAATCAGACTTTCCGTGGAATTGAATTCTGAATTTTGGAAAACGCTTTCCTTTCCTTTACTTTCCTTTATTTCCGGCTTGTTTGTTTAACGAATCTTCGACGATTCGAAATGAATTTTACATTCTTTCTACTTCGTTCTGTTTTCATTTTGTTTTATTTATTCAAAGCAAAACACACAATGAAACTGAACGTTCTCGCGTTTAATAACAAAATTGGATGCAATTTTTTTTTACTCTAAATACGTTAAAAGAAAGGAAAAAAAAAAAAGAAAAAAACGGAAAGCAAAAAAAAGAAAAAAAAAGGGAAAAGGAAAAGATGTTTCTCGATGCAACGTTTTTCGAACTTTGCTCTTTTCCATCGACCGCGCGAGCCTTGAAAGATATATGATATAAAGATAAAAAAAAAAAATAACTGCAGGTATTAAATGATAAATACAATGCGATAACCTTCGGACGATATTTCTTTTTCTTTTTATTTTTTTTTCCCCCTAACATTTTCCACAATTCAAATCGTTTTTTACCTAGTCGATACTGTACACGAGCTAGGAATCGTTTGGAAAGTAAAAGAAAAAGAAAAAGAGAAAGAGAAAGAAAAAGAGAAAGAGAGAAAGAGAGAGAGAGAAAAAAGCTTTGGTAAATCGAAACTGTATGGCCGTTTCAAAGTGGCAAGTTCGAATCCGAGAAGGGAGAATCGGACTCACAAAGATCTTACTCGAGAACAAAATGTTCCACTGTCTGTAGCAATAGTCAAGGGATTATATACTGATTGCTTGCTCCTACTCGACTGAGAGACTGCTTGGTCCAAACTATAGCAATACCTCTTTACATTCTCTCTATCTCACTATCTCTCTCTCTCTCTCTCTCTCTCTCTCTCTCTCTCTCTCTTTTACTCCTATTTCCCTACCCCCAACCTAAACTCCAACACATATCGTATTTCAGTATTATATTTTTTTGGCAACACGATACTGAAGTAGCAAATCGAACATTAAACATATTTTAAGATTAATATGTAAAGGATTGTTTCATTATTATATTAAAGAAAATTAGTTTAATTACAAGCTAATAAATTGTTTTCATTTAATAATTGATTTATAATATATATATCTTAAGATAAATGTATAATTATTATTATTGAATCTCAAATTATTTGATATTTAAATACAAATATGAATATAGAAATCAAAGTAATTAAGGATATATGAGTCATACTTGACAACAGCAAAATATTCTCTTTTCATCAAGTACTTGTTTTTCTTTTTTTTTTTTTTAAATATACAATGCTATGAAAATTATATTAATTTTTGTATAAAGAATTATTTTACTTATATATATACATGTGCAAATAAATATTTAAATAAAATAAAATAAATGTGTGTGTGTGAAAGAGAGAAAGAGAGATAAAATGTTCTCTCTAATGTTTCGATCAAAAATTCTCTCATCGTATATATGTTTTTTCAAAAATATAGATACATTTTATTCAATGCCATACTTTTTCGATATAATTTTATTCAATTCATCATAGATAAGAAAAATATACGAAAAGAATAAAATGAAAGGTATAATTTTCCCGAAGAAAAAATGATCTTTGTGAAATAAAGGAAAGGTTGAATTCAATATTTAAGGTATAAAAATGACATATAACATATTAGGGAACGTATGTGCGTATAGAAGCAACGTCGAAGGTCTAGAACGTAATAGATTTATGGAGGCATTATTTCTATAATCAATCTTCAAACACGATACTAATATGAAAGGACAAACTTTGTCGATACGTGTACTCAGTTCGGCCCGATTTATCGGTTGGCATCGCTCTCGACGTCGAATATTTTCTGGGTATAACATGTTCTAGACCAAACACGGTGTAAAAAGAAGAATTGAGTTTGAGACAGTTGAAGAGGACGAACGATGAAGGACGACGACGACGATGACGACGAAGAAGAAGAAGATACGTGGGGTCTCGATTTAACAACGAAGGAAGAATGATGCATCGACTTTTATTCTCATTGACAAGATCAACGAAATAATGTTTATATTGAGAGATCAGAAGACGATAGGTAAGAACTTAAAGAAAATAAAAATGGTTTAAACGAAAGAGAGTACTTACAGGATAAAAGAATTAAAAATGTTCGTGTATAAGTCAAGTGATATAAATAGTGCATCTTAAAAAGAAAATAAATAAATTGGATACAAACAAGAGTAAATTGGTGCATAGACAAAAATATTTCTCCTTTGATAGAGAAATAATTTGAGAAACGTCAATCAGTTTTCCCTCGAGCGCGGCAGGGGGAGGGAGGGGGTTCGAGTTCTTGCGAATTCGAACAAACCCTTTATTCCATTACTAACGTCAATTTGTCGCGTTAAACGTCCGTCCGTCATCCGTAATTTCAACGCGTACTTCTCCGCCTATCCCTTTCCACCAATGAACGTCACGAAAAACGATACCAAGCCGCGCGAAAAACCGTTATCTTCGACGTCGACGAATTTTTTCAGGAAAAAACTCGTCGAACTTCTCGCACCAACTTTCTTTCCTTTATCTATCTATTATCGTCAACGAAAAATATTTTATTCCTTCATTATTCTCTCTTTTTATCTCATTGACAAAAGAAAAATATATCAGAAGGAGAAAAATTAACGAGGTATGAACCGGAATTCAATTAACGAAGCTACGGATCCCGTTCGACGGAACATCGAACATCGAACGTTGCCGATACGTTAAAAGGAAAATTCTTTCTTCAATCAAATAACGGATGACCGGAGTTTAATAATACCAACATTTTTCTAATGACAGACATTACGATGTATTTCTCATTCGTATATCATCTCTATTTTTATATTTTTCATTATATTATCATTATTTGTATCTTATTTTATAATGCTCGAATTATCGACACAAATTTTCTCAAAATGCTTAAATAATTCAAGAATATTCGTACGAATCTAGAAAATTTAATGACAAGCTTTAAATTCACGAAATTACGTATATTTGTAACATCTAATCGTACTAAGTTTTACATTTAAATCATAAAAAAATGATCATAGAAAAATATAATACAAATATTCAAACGATATAAACATGACAAAATTATTTCTCTCGATGTCAAGCGAATCAAGCAAATATGACAATTTCTATGATAACAAAATCAAACATAGTTGTTAGTTTTTCTTGTATTACGATTAATTCGACAAATTACCAAATCGTACATCCTTCACTCTCTTTCTCGTACACACAAAAAAAAAAACACACACACACACACATATACTATCCATACAGAAATAAGATTAATGTCCTTTAAAATAACAAACACTAAGAACTTTTTACCAAAGAAGCACAAATACTTTAAAAACAACCCACCCAATCCCCACCTCTACCCACCCAAAAAATAACAAAAAAAAAAGAGAAAGAAAGGTAGTGTATGTATATATAAAAAAGTAATCTTTGGAATCTCTCTCTCTCTCTCTTGTATCGCTTCGCCGAGCAAGAATACATCCGGCAAGGAGGAAGGAAAACCCCAAGAGCACACGACACTCCCTGGATCAAACTTTTCACCTCGTGGCGCTGATCGGAGTCCAGAAAGCTATGCGAGTGTGAGTAAGAGAGTAACAGCGAGAACGAGAGAGAGAGAAGCAGAAAGAAAGAGGCTGCAGCCACCGCCACCACTGGCACTACTGTTACCGCTGCTACTGTTACTGTTACTACTACTACTATTACTACTATTACTACTACTACTACTATTCTATCTACTACTACTACTACTACTACTACTGCTGCTACTATTGCTGCTGCTGGTGCTACTAGGTAATTATACTTTCATCTACGAAGAGAGAGGAACGATCCGCATATTTGAAAGCGTTGATAAACGTCACGGCAAAGTCCGGCACAGATTCTCATATTTCTTTCTCGTGTAACTTTTTCTCTTTTTTCTTTTTTTTTTCTCTGTATTCCCTTTTATCCCATCTTCATCTGGATCCTCTATCTGTCTTTCTCTTTCACTCTAGTCATATATATATATATATATATATATATATATATATCTATCTATCTCTCTCTCTCTCTGTATTTCTCCGCCCTCTGTACACAGAGACACATGCACACGTACGTGCGCAAATATGTATTTACATATACGTGTATAGATGGTATGTGGGTATGTGTATGTGTATGATACATATGTATGTAATACCTACGTAAGTAAGGTCTCCCGCGCTCTATCCCGACATCTTCACTTCCCTCAAAAATAGTTCACTTAATATCTTTCTTTTCTCGGTATGAATTGAACGAATTGGTCGGGGCAAGGTTCGAGAATTCGAGAGCAGTAGTAAGCAAGCAAGGAAGGAAGGAAGGAAGGAAGGAATGAAGGGAGGGAGAGAGAGAGGGCAATGGAATTTCACAGAATCCGTGAAACTCGCTGTTACCCTGGTAGCCGAGCCCAGAGGGCGATGGAGGGTTGCCCGGAGCCTGGACCACTCTCCAAGCGGGACGACAAAGAACGTATCGAAAGGATGATGAAAAGAGATGAAGAAGGATGAAATAGAGAAGGAAAGGGAGAAGTAGTGATAGTAGTAGTAAGAGTAGTAGTAGCAATAGTACCAGCAGCAGCAGCAGCGAGGATATATTCAAAGGTAGGGTAAATCGATCGAGAAAGATCGAGATAGAAAAATATGTGACGTTCTTACCTGGAGATGAAGATGGTCCTAAATAATCAGGGTCCTCTGTTGCTGTGATTCTGGCATGGTGCTGTCCGGTGTGCCACTGGAGCTCCACTCGATTCGTCGAAAGGGTCTTACCTCGGGAGGTTCGTCTCCTGGACTGCCGTCGTTGAGGAGCCCACAGGCACTCACATCTACTACCTGGTTGCTGGCGCGCTATTGATCCCGGCCCAGACACCACCACCGGCCCACGCAGACGCTTAGCGTTGCCGCGTCGCTTTAGCAACGTGACGTCATTCACCACCCCGTATCCCTCCACGCCAGATTTGCCACATCCTCATCCTCTTCTTCTTTCTCCACCTCCTTCTATTCCAGCTTCTCCTCCACGTCCTACTCTTCCTGGTCTCCCTCTGGCTTCTCCGTCACTATCACCTCTTCAACCTTCCCTGTCACGAGCCGCTGCTAACCGTCCACCTCTATATCGAGAAAGAGAGAAAGAGAGAATAAGTGTGTGAGAGAGAGAGAGAGAGAGAGAAGAGAGAGAGAATGAGCGAGAAGAAGAGAGAGAGAGAGAGAGAGAGTGAGTGAGCCTTTTACTTACGGATCCTACAGTCCTCTCCGATGCACCCGCTCCACCAATAACCACCTTTTCCCGTAGCTGACCAGAGAGCGAGCGAGACGGAGTAAAAGATGCCAGGGGGTGCCTACGCTACCGCTCTCCTATGAGGATCCTCACGCAGGAGGAAACTTTGGTCTCTCGGGTCAAATGGCTCACAACTGCGCCTAGGCTTTGATAAAGGCAACAGCTGAAGTGGGATTTTTATTATACCATACGGAACTTTTGTCCTCTCAGTTGTCGTCACCGTCTTCGTCTTCGTCGTCGTGCTGCTGTTGCTGCTAAGACTGGAAAGAGAAACGGAAAAAAGAATTAGAAAAAAATGAGATGATACGAATATTATCTCGGACGAATTACCCTCGGGTTTAACGCGTCGAGACTCTGATGCCTGATGAAATTGCTTGAACATTATTCTTTTACGATCTTCTTCCTCGCGAAGATCAGATAAATAAATATTATTACTTACTCGATTCTCTTCTTCTTTTCTCAGTTTTGATCGTACCTTCAATTAACCTTAAAAGTAAAAAACCTAAGAGGTTTTATTGGAATATCAAGTGCGATCCACTTCGGTCATATTTGATTGAAATCCCAAGATGGATGATTTCCGATCATAAGTACTTACCACTTACAAAAATCCCATTATTCTTAGGTAGAAATTTGGACGTTGAAATATTTCCCGAGTCTACACGTATTTCTACCTAGAGCATCCTTCTCATAAAATGATCTTTGCTAGGATCGCAGGTAACGTTAGAAATATTTATCTATTTTTCATCGGTGACCTCGAGATAGCTTGAGATACTTCGATCGTTATTACCTTACTCGTGTTACGAGTTGGCATGAATAATCCAAAGATCCTGTACAAACTTTTAATCACGCTTTAACATAAAATAATAATTCCATGTGGTGATGGTGATGGTGATGGTGATGGTGTTGACGGTAGTTAGTTGCAAGAGAAAATGTTTCTATAGCTTTTCGTTAAACTTTTCGATGGCGCATTAATGCGAAGCAACCTTTGGCACGGATTCGCGAATAGAATACATTTTTTCTTATATCTTTCTTTCCCCGCTTCGTTATTTTTCCTTTTAAAAAGTGTGTATATATATATATGTGTATGTGTGTATGTGTGTGTGTGTTATATTTATGTAGTATATATTTACGTCTATCATTTTATATACCAGATGCCAAAGGAAAAGCAAAAGAAGTTTTCTTTTCTTGTCGTCCGAACTAAATTACATCTCGCGTAATTATGAACTTGCTGATACGGTTTACAATGCGGCAGACATTTTGAAAAAATTTTGTGAATAATAAAATATCTTCTTCTTCTTCTTCTTCTTCTTCTTTCTTCTTTTTTCCCCTCTTCAATGCGTTATTATTAACGAGACTTTGAAAAATTCAACCAGTAATTAAAATTTCCGCTTTATTCTTTGAAAGATAAATCTAACTAAATCGTTATAACAAAGAATATTCATCGATAAGTATTGAAAGTTAACGAAGGATTAAATTCAAACTGGTTGCAATTATGACCAACCTGTTCTTTATCACTTCGATCGTTATTCTATTTTCTTTTTCCTTTTTTCAAATTATTTTCTAATTAAAAATTTGTTAATCCGAATATTTTGTCAAAGAATATTTTTAATCCTTTAGAGCGATCTATTAGTATAACTAGTTTACGCAATACTCAACTTTAATAATTTACATTTATTTATTAATTAAACAATAAAAACTTTTACTATAATATTTTGTAATTATCTGTTGTTACGAAATATTAATTTAATTTCATTGGAAATCTCTTGAACATAACACGAAACTAAAAAACATAATAATAATTCAAATAAAAATACTAATTAATGTAAACAATTGTGCAATAACACGAAACAATGTTTCTCGTACATTCTTACTTATTTACATTCAAACAGTTGTTTCTCTTTGAAAGATTATCGACGGAGAAGAGAAGAGTCTATAAAAGAAATTTGAAATCTGCCTAAATATAATCAAACTAAAAATAAAACATTAATGATTCACAAAATAACTTGTTCTGAATCCAAATGAAACACATTTAACATGTTCTCAACAAAAATAAAATTTCAAACACGCATGATCAAAAGAGTATCCGTAAAAAAAAAACATTACTTAACTATTCATATATATATATGTATATATTTAAATAATAAAAATAAATAATAATAAATAAATTAATAAAATAAGAAAAAAATTATGTAAAAAATAATAACAAAAATACCCCCACCATTCCTTCATCATCAACTTGTATGATAACAAAGCACGCTTTTATCGAGAGACACGGATGATAAATTGTATAGAAGTGAAATATGTATGTTGACTATTGTGTTCTCATTTCAATTCTTTCATACTATTCTCTCAACACTATCTGCAGGTTGATATAGAAATGAAAAAATTTTCGTACAGATGACGCTGCAATCGGGTTCTTCATATATTCAACCGCCATATTAGCGCACACTACACGCATGCTTTCAATGGCGTCTATGTCTTGAAGTTTCTAGAAAATTTTTTGAACGTAGGCAAGGAGGTTTCGTGATTGCATAAATAGTAACGACTGACTTCCGAACGGGAAGGTTTTCTTTACAAGTGTCTTAGTTAAAGAATTATTATATTTTTCTCAAAAAACTTTCGCGTACTTAGATTAGCATTTTCTGTCCTTTAAATTTGACTTTTCACGTAAAACAGCGACGTTTAACTGTATTAAGTATAGAACTAACTGTCAAAAAAAAAACCTAGCTTCTAGTACTATCGCTCAGTTACTCATTGCCGATCGCCTTTAAATAGTAATGTAAGTATTTTTACTTATCTTCAACTTTGTATCATTTATGTGAATATAATTCTTGTTAATTTTTAATTATATTTTTATATCTTTTGTTTAATTTTTAATATTTTTATTATATACCAAGTTTTGTACTTCCTAGGTTATGTTAAATGTACTTTTTTCTTGTCCTCTGTTAAAATGGTTTTTTTTTAAATCACTTATTCTAGTATGATAAAATAATTTTTATGAATTTATTATTGTTTCTTAATTTGATATGTTTGTTAAAAAAATATTTAAGAAAAAAATTCCAATAATTTATATTTTTGTATAATAAAATAATCATAAAATAAATAACTTTAGATATTTATAGTTCTTATACGTTGTTCGCTGACTTTACAATATTGTATTTTATTGTAGTAAAAATAAAATATTTCTTACATGCCACATTGTCTTTGTATTTGTTTAAATAATAATTAGAAATTATTTTATATTTTCAGAACACAGTAGTCGTATTCAATTAGAATACTCATTTTAGTTGAGTTTTATCATCTTAATTTAGTTTTATCGAAATGGCAAAGTGGGGAGAAGGTGATCCACGCTGGATTGTTGAAGAAAGACCTGATGCCACCAATGTAAACAATTGGCATTGGTAAGCACATATGATTTGTAAATATAAATCATTTATCATAATAACAATTATATACTAATCTTGTCAACAAATTGTAGGACAGAAAAAAATGCATGCGCTTGGTCGCAGGAAAAAATTAAAGATCTTTTCACAAATCTGATCATTGACGGTGATGGAGGTAATGTAAGATAATGGCAACGACAAAGACATAATAACACATTGGTTTTAATTTTGTGGTTTATTTTTTTTCAGTATCCTGTAAAGTGACAGAGATTGAGAAATGCGAAGGAGAGGCTGTAGCTAATAATAGAAAAGGAAAACTAATTTTCTTTTACGAATGGAATATCGTGCTCAAGTGGACATCGCTTGATAAATCAGATAAAGATATTGAAGGGAAAATTAACATTCCAAATCTATCGGAAGAGAACGACATAAGTGAAGTAGATGTAAGTATTTTATATTAATCCAAATTTATCCTCTCATATACTCATATATTTTAAAAAAATTATATTTTAAATATTTTATTGCATTATAAGTTTGTACTAGTATTTGTCACTCAAGTGACAAATCATTTATTCCATTACAGATTGAAATTACATTGAAAGATAGCACTGACGAAGGTGAAAAAGTAAAACATTTCTTGCATACGAAAGGAAAAGAATTAATAAGAGAAAAATTAAAGAAATATGTGTCCTCTCTGAAAGAAGGTACGAACGAGTAAAAAAATAAACAAGACAAATATGAAAGTATATCAATTTTATATATTATAACAAATATTTATTTTGTAGAATTCACGAAAGGAATGATACTTCCTAAAAAAGATAATGTGAGTGACAATATTACGAACATAACATCTGGCTTTAACGTTAAAGTGAGTATCAAAGTTTATCATTCACTTCTTATTAAAAAAAAATAACTCATAACTGTATTCTTAATACAATTACATGTTTTTTTTTATAGATGCAAATGAATATTGCTCCTAAACAAGCCGAACAAAATAACGTATTAGGATGTAAAATTTCAACTACTACTATAAAACAGCAACAAAAGTTCCAATGTAGAGCCGAAGAATTTTATAATGTGTTTACTACGTTAGAGGTATATAATTGTATACTTAATAATAATTTCTTATTTATATAAAATGGCGCATATATACGTTGATTCATTTTTGTCTTATCTAATTTTGTAGATGGTTCAAGCCTTTACGAAAGGTCCCGTCAAACTCGAGCCGAAAAAGCACGGAAAGTTCGAATTATTTGGCGGAAATATATATGGAGATTTTATCGAAATTTCTCCTACGAAGATAGTACAAAAATGGCGCTGCAAACAGTGGCCATCGGGACATTTTAGTAAAGTAACTATTAACATCTGTGAAAAGAATGATCATACGGAAGTCAATCTAATTCAAGTTGATGTTCCATCAAGGTAATTAATTACATTTTCTTATAATTAATTAATTAAATATTTGTTTAATTTATTATAACATTGTACAAAAATATTGTGATCTTACAGCGAAGAGGATTCAACAAAAGAGAATTGGGAAAGGTATTATTGGGATGCTATTAAGCGAACATTTGGATTTGGATACTTTATGTGATCTAAATTCGTCCTAATGAATATTTATTTATTGATAAGTAGAACAATTGCGAATCGCACGCAATCGCCCTTTGTATACTGTCACACGCGTTATTCGCTTTGTTGACTCGCGGATTTTAGAAGAGAAAATGGCTGATCGAAATTAAGAAAAAAAATAAGAGAACATTTTCATTTGTATCCAAATACAAATGACTTTCACGCTGCTATGTATTTTCATTGTACGTACGTACTACCGTTTATACATTGCATAAACAAAAAAAAAAACGAAAAAAAACAAGGAAAAAAAAGGAATAAGAATTTATATTATTGCGATCTTGATATCAACCTGACACAGAAATGTACGTCATTATTGATAGTGCATGTGTAATCTATAAATAAAGAAGAAAGAAGAAATAAAATACTGATATATGATAAATCTATTTTGTTTTCGAAAATTTCCGCGATAAATTTCTATTTTTATTATCTAGTCTTTATATATATATCATAAATTAAGGTTCAAAATCTAGTTATACATTTCCCGATATTGCATTCTTCCAATCCTGCATTTCCACAAAAGTAAAATTATGGTGATCGTATTGATAACAAAGAAAAAAATAAAGTAACTAATAAACAGTCGTATTATCAAATAAAAAACATATATTCGACTGTGTGAATAGTAACGCCCGGTTTTCCGCCGACTCTCTCTCACACTTCATTTCTCACGATCTTACAAAATAAAGGAAAAAAAAAGAAAAGAAAAAAAAAGAAAGAAAGAGGAAAGAGAAGAAGGGATCTCTTTAGTGTTCCACCCCTTGATCCATCTCTATCTCTCTCCCCTGATTTTCTCTCTTCCTTTGAGGGGCTAAGTTCCCCCAGCGTTAAACGAGAGTACACGAAGACGTAAGTCCTTGGTAATCGTGCTGATAGTCGTATTCGTCTTCTTCGTCGTCGTCGTCGTCGTCATCATCGACGGGAGCGGCGGCATGAATGGGCCGAACCAGGGGCCAAGTGCGCGCGCCTTCGAAAATCAAAATCAATGTAGTCTAGTAGGAGGACTGTGTCGCCACCAGCGATGCAACTACCACCACCATCACCACCACCACCACCATCACCACCATCATCATCACTACCACCAAGAGGAATAGTAGCATCAGTAGCACCACTACCAAGACAATACCACCACCACTAGGAGGAGCAGGAGCAGCATCGGCGCGCAACCGGGAACACCCCTCTCTTTCTCGGTCTCTACGTTTTCCACCGCCTCGAATTGCCCACGCCCTTAGTGCGCTCCCGTAGTCCTACCGCGGGCGTAGGGTGCAGAAAGTACCCGAACTTCCTTCGGTTCGTTGTGTTTCGTCTCTCTCTCTCTCTTTCCCCTCTCAAGGAGAAGTCATATTCGAAAGAGCTGCCAGAGGATAGTAGTCACAGTCGGTCGGACGAAACCAACGGGCGGGCGGTGTTCCACGCGCTTTGTATCATCCACTCTCCTCACTCTATTTCTATCTATCAATCTATCTCTCTCTCTCTCTCTCTCTCTTTCTCTTTCACTTTCTATTCGTTTCTCTCATCCGTGCACGCCAAAAACAAGCGAAACCAACGCAAATACGCGCTCTCTTCTATTTCTCTCCCTCTCTCTTTCTCTCTCTCTCTCTCTCTCTTTCTCTTTTTCTTTCTCTTTCTCTCTTACACTCACTCGTATACTCTCGCTGGTTGACTCGCTCACGGTGTACTACTACTCTTCTACGAAGGAGCTTTTATCATTTCACGCGCTCCTACTTTTCTTTCTCTTTCTTTTACTCTCTGTTTTTCTTCGTATCCGGTGCTGCTCCAAGGCACCTACAAATTACACTTTTATAAAGAACACTCTTTTTGGCGTTTACGCGCCTCTCCGTGTCCACGCGTTGTATTCTCTCTCTCTCTCTCTCTCTCCCTCTCCTCCCTTCCATTTTATTCCTTACTCTCTCTCTCTTCCTCTCTCTTTCCCTGTCTAACCCTCCGTACATACTTCTTCTTCTTCTTCTTCTTCCATCTGTCTCTCGTTTCTTCCTATTTTTGATTTTTCTTTTCCTTACTTGCTGGCAGTCCGGCCGACTATTGTCTGACTACGCGCGCGGTATTATCTACTTGCATGCTTTCTCTCAATCCTTCGGACTGTCTCGACGTTTACACGTCTGAACATTATCGTTCCTTTTCTACTGGATTTCACTATCGAGAAAACCCAAAATAGGACCAAAAGGCCCATAAGAATTTACTACAAGGACTAGCCATTTCTCTATCTATATATATATATATATATACATATATATATACATATATATATATATAACGTATATATATATATATATATATATATATATATATATATACATAGAATATATAGTTAAAGCTGTGCGAGTATAGTCTTTGATCGAGACAAATAACTCGATCATGTTCCTACGGGAGCGGTGCTCGTCGTCCACATTTCATCTATTTTTACGTATATCTAAACGGTGATATGCATAATATATATTATCGCAAGATGAATACCACCACCATTCGACTGATGTGTTAACGATCATGTGAGTCGTCGTTCGCCTGATGACAAAGAAAAAACACAATTATTATTATACATAATTATATCCTATCTGTTTTTTGTTGTTCTTGTCTTCATTCTTATTCTCATTGAGTTCTTTTTTTCTTTTCTTCTTCTTCTTCTTCGATGAGATTTTTCGATACACGCACGCATACACACATCGTGTACGATGTCGTCGTCCTTTTTACTGTATTATCTTTGAAATACGACTATAAGGCAACAATACCAAAGGATAGAAAACAAAACTAAGAAAACGAAGGAAGAAAAAAAGGAGAGGATAATCAAAGGAAATTCTATCGTCATGTACGTCGAAAACTGCTGCTGCTACTACACCACGTTTATTCTGATTTTGCGTGATCACGCACGGTGATACGAGGAAGTGGATATACATATATATGAGACTAACAGGCATGTGAGTGATTTTATATCATTTTTCATATCCTTCTTTTACCAGTTGCTCTAATTTTCATTTTTATTATCACTATTCGTTTATTTATCTTCTCGATATTACTCTTGATAATATTATTATCAATAATTATTTAATATTCAATATATATTAATTAGTCAAATGATATTAGAAAACAATTATTTTAGTATTTCATAAAAAAATAATCTTAGAGTTTGTGATTGTATTGAACAATAATATTCAAATTGTTTTTTTTTTTTTTTCTTTTTCTTCTTTTTCTAACTCTCTATTATATATTATATATTTTTTGGATGTTATAAAATAATTATTAAATATCTCATAAAAACAATCATGGAATTAATTTCGAGGAAATAAATACAAATTGCATTTCTTAATATAATAAATTTTTGATTATTTTTTTTAATCGTTCGTACACACGAAGTTGTACTCGAAAGTTATTCGAAAGAAAAAGAATTAAAGAGAATACAAAAAAGTGTTACCCTTTTCTCGTCCATTGTCGTAGTTACATATACACTCGTGATCTACTAGAATTTTTATACGACGTTTTTTCATTCTTTTTTTTTCATTCTCCCAAGGGAGAAGAAAAAGATCGTAGCTTTCGAAAGTACGTGATTTTCAAAGGATTATTTTGTTCGAAGGACTCGAGTGTAGATGGAAACAAAAAAAAACAAAAAAGGATACTGTTACATCGACAAATCGAGAATTAAGAGTGATTACGATTACAATTTAAAAAAAAAAAATGAAAAAATGAGACAAAAATGCGTTCTGGATATATTTGTGTGTCTATTAAATTATTAATTAGATGAAAAATTATCGCACACTCTCTTTCTCGATCATGCAATTTTTATTTCTTTCTTTTCTTTCTATCTCTCTCTCTATATATATATATATATATCTCTTACATTCTGTTCGTACTTTTCTACCCTAAAATTGAAATTTCCAATATTTTTCGCGTTATATAACGATCCGATACGATCGAAGTGTACGCATATTACTCGCTCGAAATAACTTCGTAGACGACGATAAAAGCTTACACGTACTCTACTGCAGTCTAAAAAATATATATATAAAAAAAAAAAGAAGAGAAAGGGCCGGGAGGGAGAGAGAGAGAGAGAGAGAGAGAGGAAGGAAAAAGAGAAAAAGTAAACAAAACTCGATACGTCGTTATAGTTGGAATAGTAGGAGAGCACAAGTTTTAGATTAAAAGTGTATGAAATATTATATATATATAATGGATAGGAAATTTATATTAAATATTATGTAATATAATCGAGTCGAGAATATAATATTCGAACTTTTACTTCTTCTTTTTTATCGTCGCGATTGAAGGGCGGAGGAAAAATGTGAGGTTGTCGCGGGAAGGAAGCTTTAAAAGCTTCTACCCGATTCCTCAAAAATGCTGCCCAATTTTTCTCTTCAAATATCTATTTATAATCGAATTAATAAAAATCATTTTCTTTTGTTATATCGGTTGGAACTTATTAACACATACTTCCTTTTTTTTTTTATCTAATATTATATAATTAAATCAGAGTAATTTTCTAATTTCTCTTGTTACGTTCACATATTGAAAAACATGTAATATAAATATTATATTCATATAATAGGAGAGTATAATTAATATAATTATATAATATATATTATCATTTCTTCAAATATTATACTATTCTGATAAAATTTCTTTATTATCTCACCCTATTTCTCTCTCTCTCTCTCTTTAACTCGCTATCTCTACTTTTTACTTAATTTCTATTTAAAATGAGATAAAACGTTTAACATGAACGTACGAACGAACGAACGAACGAACGAATGAACGAATGAACGATTACTTTCAGATTTTAGCACACTTCCCGTTTTATACTTATTATTTTTCCTTCTCCCCAATTTAATCCACTTTTATCATGTAAATCGTAGTGATCGTACTCTCTCGGGAGATCAAATCAATCGGCCATTATGTATTGGTGGGTATGCTTGAGAATTGCTCATCTCTCTCTCTCTCTCTCTCTCTCTCTCTCTCTCTCTCTCTCTCTCTCTTTCTCTCTTTCTCTCTCTATCTCTTTTCTTTCTCTTTCTAATACGGGCGTGAATTTAATCGACCATTTATTTCGGCCGATCGATTTTATTGTGTTTACTAAAATCGTGCATTCGAGCGAGTATCCTTTCATAAACGCAATAGAATTCTACATGTTAAGTATTTGACTGTACGAAAACGATACCAACGTTAAATCATTTTACTTTCCTTCACTGATGAATGAGAGTATTATTTCGTGTCGTAAGTATCTATTACGTTAATAGTACGCTTATGTTTACGACTACGACGACGACGACGACGACTGTTACAGACAAATAGTTCTTCTTAATTACGAATAATTCCAAATAATTACATCAATCTTATTACCATACGTGTGTACTTTCATTTATTCATTTATTATATATATATATTCATAAATATATTATTAATAATAATTATATTAGATAGAATGTGTTGTTTACATTATTTCAGCATGAAAAATATTACTTATAATATTATTAGATATATTATAACATTATTTACATAGTCAAATGTAACGAATTTTAAATCTTTAAATTATTTTTATGAACAATCAATGGTTTTTTCTCTCTCTCTCTCTTTCACTCAACTTTATTTTCCAATTTCATTATCATACGTGTATACTTCCACATAATAATTTATTAAATAACCAATCATACACTTATATCAATAATCGAAACAACACTTGTGATTATTTAAATAACAAAATATTATTCACACATAACTCAAAGAAATATTTCAATGAAATAATAAGAACTATTATTTATTGACAAGTAACAAACTTGAAATCTTAGAAGACTATATTCATAGACACATGTTTTTTCTACTTTATCTCTCTCTTTCTCTCTCTCACTCTTTTTCTGAACCCTTTCTCGTAATAACAAGAGCGTACTCTTACATCTTCCTTTTAGTCTTTTTCTTGAAACCATATGCGTCACGCTTTACGTATCGTTTACGTGTGATTTATGAGAAAAGTCTATTCTTTTAACAACGAGAACGGTGTATCGGGAAATTATTTATAGTCCCAAAGTAAAGCCGAAGCGAAGCCATTAGCGATGGATCGTAAAGCTTCGTAATAAGTAGCGATATGTGAGCAACTAGATCACGACCTCCTTCTATTTTCTCTCTCTCTCTCTCTCTCTCTCTCTCTCTCTCTCTCTCTCTCTCTCTCTCTCTCTTTCTCTTTCCTATTCGTTATCTTGTAATATAACATCCCAGCGGGATTTTTGAATGTTCGCATCCAGTTTACAGACTCGATCATTTCTCCTTGATCAATGCATATCTTATTACCCTTACTGATCTCTTATCTTTCTCTGCTAACAAAAACAACTTGCTCATACTAAAGTTTCATATAAGTAAGTTACTATTGTTAGAGTATAACGATATTAACCACTTATCTGACATGCCCGTGTCAAACACGGAGAACTCCTGGTTACCAAAATGAATTTACCCCAGCAAGTTTAACACGGGCATCGTAATAATAATAAATATATTGAATTTATGAATTTTTACATTATTGGAAATTATGCATATTTTGATGACAACAAAATTACAAATAAATTATAATAAGTAAATCGAAAGTTTGAACTTATTACTTTTAACTATACTTTTTTTTTTTTCCAATTCATTGTCTTTTCTTTGTCGAAAAAAGAACAAAATACATAAGATCAGAGAATGAACGATTTAATAAATCTGACATTTATTTTTTCCTGCAGAAAAATATTCAAAATTTATCAGGCAAGTGGTTAAACTCGACTAATAGTTAAACGTTGAAAATGCTATACCTCTTTTACCGGCCATTTTCTCTCTATCTACACTTTGGATTATTAAATCATTCATCTATTTTATAATCCATTATTTTTCGTCATTTCTGATTTGTCTTTTTCCCTTCATTTTCGTTTTCTCACCTTAATTTCTTACTTTATTATTTATCTATTTATCTTACTGTGTGAATGTAATTGTAATAAATTTTTCTTTGTATTTTCTTCTTTTTTTTTTTCTTGTTGTTTGGAGACAAAATGCAGTAGTAATTTGATTATTATTTTGATTAGCATTGTTATCGTAGTTCTTTTAATATCCTTGCACTTTTCATTTCGAATGGGCGCGCCCTTTCGTTTCACTTCTTACGAACAGCAGTAACGCTTGCACAGAAAGCTACTCTCTGGGCTGTTCCATCCTTTTGATTCCGCGCATGACCTTTCCCTATCGTCACTTTTATCGTTATTATAACACATTGTTCAAAGGCTATTATATATAATAGTTTCATAAGTTTCATGAGTTTCATAATGGGTCTATTGAAATAATCATAGTATTGAAAAATATCTCTCCAAAAATTCAAGTAAATATAATTAAATAAAAAAGAATATTTAATAAATATATAAATTGTTTTTGACTCTCTGCAAGCATATTCTATACATTATTTATAATAAACTTCTCTCATAATAGTTTTATTAATATATATATAATTAAATATATAATAATAATTATTTCTCTCTCGCGGAAAATTGATAATACACAAATTTAAATAAACCCTATCAAGGACAATAATTAATATCATTTATAATAATAATTTACATAATTAAATACTTTAATAATTCCATAAATTGCTTCTCTACGTACAAGCTATTATATACAATAATCTAATCAATTTCATAATGGCTATATCGATAATTATATGAAAATAATAATAATATTAACTATTTTCTATTTAAATAATTACAAGATATTTCTTAAACCAAACAAAAAATAATGCACATCCGTGAACACAGTCACAATGAATTTATTAATATTATCATAATTATTTATAAATAATTAAAACAATTTTGTTCTCATGTCTTCAACATATAATCCGTGATAACAGAATAAAAAATTATAAAATACATCAAATTATATTGGAAATTCTATTTTTATTGAGAATGATAGTTTAATTGGATTTTTTTTTTTGGAGGGAAAAATGAGATGAATGGTTTTCAAAGCGCAGAATCTTTTCTTTGCAAGGATTTGAAGTAACAGTGACTGAGAGAAATGATTTACATACACATATGTATATATTTATTTGTATATACACAATATATATATATATATACAATTCGTATCGTACTCGTTGGACCATTAAATTCATTCACGAAGCACGTTACGATGCAGTAACAATGCGTCGACACAAGCGTACGAGAAGAGAGTATCCGGTGGAAAAGGTTTCACGTTCACACGTTTAAGGCATGTTCAACACTCAACGAGAACTAAAATACGTTATTGTTGAATATTTAATCGCTCCCCTCGGAAATATTCTTGTTTTTCTCTGCTTCGTCGTTAGCTAACGTGGATAATGAAAAAAGAAGAAAAAAGGAAGAAAAAATAGATAAAGAGGAAGATAGATAAAAGTTGTCTGATTTTTTTACTATAATTTGTGCGATCACGGAAAAAGTAACGTATGTGAGTAAATAAATGTAGATACACGTCGGAAGTTAGGAGAAGGACTTATTTGATTATTTTAATCAAATGAGTAACATTGCAACGTTTGTAATAAATAATAAATTATTAATATGTTCGCGTAATTAATAATAAATAAACAAAAAAAATAGTTGCGCGTTATTACTCGTTTCTTTCTTTTAATGTATATTATTTTTCATTATTAATTTTTTCATTATTCTTTGTTCGATCTTAATATGCAAAATTTTAGTTAATATATTTATAATGAAAAAATTGCATTATTTCTTTTTTATTACTTTGTGTGTATTATTTTTTAAAAGGGCGTTGAAAAGTTTATTTTTAAAAATTTACAAATGGTTCAATTCAATCGAATAAAAATATAAACGAAAAGAAACAAACGGGAAAGAAGATTATTTCGAATATACGATTACATATCGCGCTGTAGAAAATCAAATTCAATGAGATTGCTCAATTGGTCAGATTGGAAAACGAATCAGATAGTAAAAGAATGCATCTTTACCGACCGATACTTATCAATTCTTATCGTGGTGTCATTTTCAATCCTCTTTTTTTTTTAACTTTCATAACTTTTTATTAAATTCAGTAATATTTATAATTAAAGCATTTCTCTTAGTCTCGTACAAACAAAAGTGTTTATAAATTTGTAAATATTCATTCTACTTACGTATACTGAATGTAACAAAATGAAGGGTTCAGGATCCTTCATTTAAAAACGTAAAATACTAACAAAGTTCATTCTAAAATGCTTACAAAGGACATTGAAGCACGAATTGTTCACCCTTTACAAATTTTGTTTTATCTTTTAAAAATCAGCTTTAACGGCTGATATTCAGCCTTCAGATAGAAACAAATAATAAATATAAATACGTTTGATATAATTTACAAAATAAAATATTTCTATACTTTACGCAAGAGAACGTATTATATAATATTTCTTCTCAATATTTCTAATTAACGTTGAAAGTAATGGAACAACGTTTGATTGACGTCGACATTTGTCTTTTTGTAAACTAATTCCTATATGTTTACTTATCTCACACTTTTTATCTCTTTTTTTTCATTCGATACTTCATTTATTATCGTAAAATATTGTTTATAGTATACATTGCATTTATACGAAACACAATAAAAAAAAAGAATGACATATGAATGCATGCAGTGTGTGTGTGTGTGTGTGTGTATGTATAAATAATACTTCATTAATATCATGTTACAATGTTCGATATAGAAATGCATGAACATTTCAAACAAAGATAAAAAAATAATATAATATCGTTTGAAATAATACGAAATAATTTTGATTGATATTAATGTTATTATTAATGATAAATTAAATCGACTTTTCGATATTTGTGTCGATAATTATGATATAGTGGCCTAAATAAAAAAAAATAAATATTTAGAATGATTTATTCGATAATATAAATCATTTAAAAAAATATCAAATAAAAATTGTATAATTTTTTTGGCTTTAACTATTATCATAGTTATCGACACATTTATATAAACAGTATTACACATTGATAGATTTTTTTTGGTCGATGAACCGTAGTACGAAAACAAGTAAGAAGTTTTTCAATTTTATTTCAAATAATAATTTCGAAAATGAGAGAATCCTCGAGACACACGATATTCCAGAGTAGAAATTAATAGAAACTCGAATCGCTATGAATCGACGAAAGCTGTTCCACTTGAACTTAACCGTTCTTTCTCTTTCACTCGTTTTCTCATTATTATTCACGATGCTCGCGTATTTTAATTAGAAAGGGAAAGAGAGAAAAGGGTGAGAGAGAGAGATAAAGAGAAGAGGAGAGGAAGGGAAGAAAATAAAAAATATAGGATCTCTCTTCTATCTCCGACATTTAGCATATTTCTTTCCTTTCCTTTTTTATATTCTTTTTTTTCTTCTTCTTCAACAATTAAATGCAACTGTGAAACGCGAAAACTTGAACAAAATTTTGTTAACATTTTATATTTTTTTTGTTCATCATCAACTGGTAGGACATACCACAAAGTTGAATAATTCGTATTTATTGTTATTAAAATATCAAATCTCATATTCTCTTTCAATTTTTTGTTGAGTTATCATACGTCAAGAGATATTTAATTAAACCTTTTAATTTACGCCGGTTAAATTAAATTGGGACGAAATTTAGAAATAAAAATCATTTCGCAAAAAAGCAAAAAAATCACGTGCGAGGATATATTTTATTATTTGTATAATAATGTTATTATAAATGTAGTAATAGTAATTTTAAAAAAGATTTTTTATCTTACCTGTGTGTAAAATAAACGAAAAATGAAGAGCTTGTTTTTAGAGAAATGGATACGTATACACAAAAAAATTAATAAAAAGTCATGGAAAACGTTGAACGAAAAAAATACAAAAGATATTCCGATTAATGAACGATTCGAAATCGAAGTTTTTAATTTTTCTTAAATGGGTGAACGCGTGTACAAGGATAATACAATAGAAATATATTGCGTATCACGTATTTTATGTTCCCAATAATTTGATAAATTTATCTTAAAATTCTATATTTATCCCATTGTAATTATTACGAACTATGTATAATCATTGGTTACAAGTTACAGGAAATGTAATTTAACTTCGTAAACTAGTAATTGGTTTCACGTTAAATAAATAAATAAATAATAATCACAAGCAAAATTGCATATTTGTACACGTAAACAAACTCACACATCATACACATATACACATACATGATTTAGTATATCATAAATACACACAATATATTATTATTATTTTATTTATAATTATTAAAAAATAATTGTTCGTATACTTAAATACACGTGTAAATGTAAATTAGATTATCGCAAAATTAATGACAAAAATAGAAATATTTTTATAGATTTATATTAAAATAAATCAAAGAATTAAAGAACAATTCATTGAATATATTACACAATTAAAATGAGATATATATTACTTTCTTTTTTCTTATTTTTTAAAATAATCTCTCTTTCTTTCTCTTGTTCATTCTTTCTTTTTTCAAGAATGAATATCGGTGCTCCGACCTTACCTAACACACGATCGATAAAATGCGTACGTTAAAAAGGGACCACGAGAATCCGTTAAAGCGACGACATTGAGCAAAGAAATAGTCTCCAACCCTCCTTAGATTTTTTTTCTTCTTTTTTCTTTTTTTTTTCTCTTTATCCAACGGACTTTCTTCCATCCATTCTTTCTTCTCTCATGCACAAACCTCTCGCTTTTTTTTTATGTATAATATATCATTTTATTTACAACTTTTTATCAAATTTCTCTCTTTCATTCATTTTATTATTATATTTTCTATATTCCGTAATTTTTTTTGAATTATTTTTTAAACATTTTACTTTTTGTCACTTTATCAAAGGAAAATTATCAAGATAAAAATTACAAATTATTTACAAATGAATTGACATGCATGCATAAAAATAACAGATAATTCATATTCACGAAATTCTTACTCTACATCTTTTTCAAGTTTTTACTTTGTTAAGTCTTTTACTATAGTAATTAAAAACGTTTTATATCATTTTAAACAATAATACTCTCTATCTAACAGAATTAGATTTTTATTAGCTTTTTTTATATTGTTTTTATTTTCTTTGATTCTTTACTTGGAACTTTACAAATGACAAAACAAAAATAAGTTAGTTCGTTATCGTTTTTCGATGGTTACGTATCTCTACTCTTCCTCGGAAAAAAGAAATAAACAAGAATAAAATAAACGTAGTTTTGTAGCTGTCTCTTCTTCTCAAAGTCGAAATAAAATTATACCGGTAGGAGGATGTGATGGTGTTTTTAAAAGAAACAAAAACGAGCTCGATCGTTACTCTACGACCATTATCTCAACCCTCGGAGCTCAGGGGTAGTGTGTAAAAAATACTCGAGTACGTAACTTAACTTGAATAGAATAGCGCTTTGTTATAAAACAAAAATAGAAAATACTTATTTGGCTCGTTTCTTTTTCGATCCCTTGTATTATTTCAAAGTATAATAAAATAAAAAACAAAACGAAAAGAGAATATACGTGCATTGGTAATTATGATACTGGCCTAAGATAAAAGATTATACAAACATTTATTTGATGATTTACTTTTTTTTTTTTATAATTGTCTTTATTATTCTCCCTTTTACGAGTTTTATGGGATTCCTGTTGCCTTTATAATCGTTTAACATGAATTATTAAATCTATCTGTATTGCTATACTACTTAATTGATGATTTATTTAATAATATAGAAATAATTTTAATATTATACAAATAATAATATTTATTTTTTCAATTTTTTCACTAATAATAAAATAGGAAAATAGTTAAAGTAGAGAATAATTGTAAATATTAGTAAAACTGCTAAGTTTTCATTCTAACAAATAATAACTTTGTTGTTAATTTATTTTGGAAATAAAATATACATAGCCAGAAAAAATATTAAAGCATTGTATTTAAATAGTACGAGCCAAGCTTCCACATGTGGTCAGATTTTTTAAGTAGCACGAAGCAGATCTCCATATATGCTCAGACATTTTAAGTAGCACGAGTCAGCTGTTCATGTACGATCATAAATTTTTAAGTAGAACGAACTTAAAATCCTTATATGTTAAGACATTTTTAAGTAGTACGAGTCAAGTGTTCATAAATGATCAATTATTAATATATAAAAGTTTATATAATAAACATAATTTTCAATATTTTGTTAAATATTTGATAGGATTAAATTGACCTTATATATATATTATCAATTCGAATTTATTATTAATTATCTCTCGATCGTAATCGTAAAATACTTGTTTAAATAATCTTTAAATGTAAATCGTATTAAATTTACTTTAGAAACGACGAAACAGTTGAAGCTATTAAATTTTTGTTTTATATCATAAAAATCCTCTTTATTTTACGAGGTCGAATTTTTAGTCATAGGTAAAGTTTATGCGATAAACACATAATTTAACGATTCAATTGATGGCCAAGTAACCGAAGCGTGTAGATGATAAATACTTTTAATCGAATGAATGAGAATAATTGTTTAGTTTAAAGCAACTTACTAACCCATGGGTTAACCGAAATTCTAAAAATACGCTGTTTTTTTATCAAATTTATTGTTCTATCAAATTGATTGTGTGATGTTTATTCCGATAATGAATTAATCTTATCTCAGAACGATCAATATCATTGCAGAAATTTAGATAATTATTTTCATAAAACATTGGATACCTATAAAAGCATTTGTTTAATCTTTAAATAATTTTAAAAATGTGTAATTAATCGCGTTAAAGTACTCTTAAATGTATCCATTTAATCGAGTTCAATATTTTCTACCACTTTTCCAATGTTTAAATATTTTATTTTGTATCAGATTCATATTTTAATGTACCGTCCATATTTTGTATTCCAAATATTTACTCTCCAATCACATTTGTTTTTACCTATTGAAAATACACACACACACACACACACACACACACACACGATACTTTTGAAATACTTATTATAATTAAATAATTACATTTTACACATATTTGCAATATGAACAAATAGATCATTTCAAAAGATATTTCATTTTTCAATTTGATTAAAAAATTATTCTAATAAAACCTTCTATCCCATTCTTTCTATACGTCATTTTATTTTAATCGAATACAATCAAATTATTTTCTAATATATATTATACAACGAATTAATATTGACAGATAAATAGATGCAAGTGTCAACAATATATAACTTTAAAAACTTTAAAAAATATGTGTTTACGTATTTCCTGTGATATTAATAAAGGACGAAATGGTGTGTAAAAAATTTATGAACGGGGTTTAACATGCTCGATGTATTTTTCTTTACGAATTTGAAACAAGTTCTATGGATTATCAAGTTTATAAAGCTTGAGTACTGTGTGTGAATGAATGAGAAAAAGAAAGAGAGAGAAAAAGAGAGAGAAACTTTACTGTTCTTAGCACGTCCGACCGGTTGACTGTAATCACTGAATTCGTTTTACTACTTTCAACTTTTCATGTTGGTTCAAGGAACGGGTTAGCGCACGAGCGAACGCGATCTTGCGAGTCGAGACATTCATGTTATGAAGTTATGTAAATGTCGCGTGCTACTTATTCAATTTGCTTTGACTATTTGTGGTCATTTTTCCAGACCAAGAATATAATCAACGAAGAAAACGACTACCTTTGATTACATTCAAAGTATGCAACAAACCTAACAAAAATACCCTACGTATTACTTCTTGTCATTTTTTTTTCTTTATTCCACAATAAAAAAAGGTTCATTGATAGTTTTTTCGTTACTTGACATATTCAAATTTTTCTCTGACCGAACACGCAATTGTCCTGAAATTTTAATGTAACATCATTATTGGGTTGTTTTTTCTGTGGTTAGGTTAATGATAAATTAATTAAGTAAATAATTGTGAGAGTTAAGAAAGTAAAACAAACATTTGTTTCATTATTTTTCTCAAAGTAACGGAACAGTTAACAAATTCTGAAATTTAAATGCTGTGTGTGTGTGTGGTTCGGTTGTTATTATGGGATAATGTAATCATTAATTAATTAAGTAAATAATTGTGTGAGAGTTAAGAAAAGTAAAAGAAACATTTGTTTCTCAATTTCTCTCGAAGAAATTCTTTTCTTATTTCTTTAATTTTTTTCACTTAATTATTTTCTTTCTATTCAAATTTCTGATTGATACAAATATCCTTACGAATATTTTTTCAAGATCATTTTAATTACTTCCTACAAGGAGGAAATAAATTTCGCATATTCAACAACACGGAATATTTTTCCAACAACAGGAGCATCAACGAATCGCAAATGTTTTCCATGCATTTCCTCGCATAAACTCTTCCTTATAAAATCGAAACAAAGAAGAGGTTAGAGAAAGGGGATGGGCCATTCTTCTCATACTTCCAATTTCCTGAATCTATAACCCAGAAATGGAACGATCGTTATGTTATCACAATTCGTTGCACGCACTCGGGTTGTCCCGATTATCCAAATATCGATCCACTATATTAAACTTTATCGAAATATACCAGACACATTCAAACTAATAATCACTGATTCTAAACATTATCCTACCAAAAAGATGTATTTTCACCTTTACTCATGTCTATTACATCAATAAGTAACGAAGAAAAAATTAATTATAATAATAATATAGTGTAACGAATAATTAATAGAATTTAATATAATTATTATTATAATTATATATTATATATCCTAATATACACATATAGGATAAATTACTAAATAAATTAATTGATTTTATTAAGCAAGTTAATAAATATTATATGTA